>NW_006263522.1:121305-122842 GCF_000469605.1 Apis dorsata | reverse complement strand
CTCTCTCTCTCTCTCTCTCTCTCTCTCTCTCTCTCTCTCTCTCTCTCTCTTGTTTTCTATAAACAACTTTTCTATTTTTCTCCTCTCTCTTATCTCTCTATCAACGTGCTCCGTTTCCTCTCCCTTACCCTCTCTCGTATAATTCACTGACGTCACGGTTATCGACCCGAAATCCCGAGGCTTGGTCTGTGCTTCTGTATTTCTATACACGTGAAACATTTGCACGTGTACGTTTCCTCAGATACGTTCTTTCATTTAATGCGTATGAATTACACGCAGGTTTTTGTTATTATATCGTGGAGAAAATTCGCAATGAATCAATGAATTAACAAGTCATTAACACGATTCGTGGTTTTTTTTAAAATTTTATTTCACGATTATAATGATTTTAATGATTAATACATGAAATAAATATTAGTTCTAGTTACAATAAAATTCTTAATTTGTTATTATATTTTAAAATCTCGAAGATAAAAAATTATATTTTTGTTCTAAAATAGAATTTATTAGTGAACTTGTTATCGTGTTAATAACAATTTTAAATTTTCGAATTTAATTGTTTTTTCTTTTTTGTTATTCATAACGAATAAAATTCATATCCATTAATTATAGAACATCTGATGAAATTATTTATACAATCAAATTTTATAATAAAACTTTATCTTTTGTGCTATTAATAAAAAACTTGAATTATATTAATCAATTACAAAATTTTTGATTTTTTTTATAATTTACAACTATTAATAAGAAATATCTTTTTTCTAATTTGAATAATTGAACGTGGAAACCGGATTATGTCATGATTATATCATCTGTTTTTCCATTCTTTTATTCATACCTACTTATTCACGTAAATGACAAAATTGTATCCCTACGTCCTTCGACACAACTCCTCCGTCTATTTATATCTTACCGTGACTATTCTATAGTTGCCAAAGCAATTCATTTATGACCTTTGTGTCCAAGATATAGACTAACCATTGTATGCTTGTAGGTGATTCATCGAGGCAGCTGGATTTTGGAGCACCTTCTACGTCGCGTTATGAGCGACTTTTGTTGACGTACGTGCATAACCGGCCATGCATTTATACTCCATCAAGACGTCACGTCCTCGTGACCTGTACTTAGTTGTGTGCACGTCAATATATGTTTATGTATACGCCGTATCAAGAAACACGTCAAGGGCACGACCGCAGAACTGAAGATTCACGATGGAAAATCACGATCGCCGTAATGGAAAAAAAAAAGGTCCACGAAAATCAAATAAGTAAGTAATGACCGCATATGTTTTCAATATCATTGAAATTCAAAGTAATTATTCGTTAATCTCCGCTTTGCTTCTAAGTTTCGTACAATCTTAGCTTCTTCAGCCTTCAGTTCGGCTTGATCCTCGATTTAAATGGTATTTAATGGAATTAATCTTCAATTTGTAGAGCGAAATAATAGTTACGTGACTGTTTAAGCTTACCATCTATGATTTAGAATTCAATAATAATAATAATAAGAACAAATATTATATTTATTTTTAAAAAAATTA
>NW_006263522.1:112470-121100 GCF_000469605.1 Apis dorsata | reverse complement strand
ACACTGAGTAATTGATATTTTTTTTTTTTTTTTTTGATGAGGTGTCAGATTACTATCAATTTCTACATTTCAAGCAACCATAAAGAAATCCAACAATTTCTATCTACCATTTTAATCATAGTTAAATACATCAATTAAGAAATAATTTCAATATTGTAAATAATATATCTTATTAAAATCAGAATATGAAGGATAATCAGGTAATTTTCCAGCAGTATATCATTACATCGATAAGTATCGAATATCGTGTTTATTCCTGTTTTCGCGAGTTTTATCCCGATTATCGCAGAAAATTCCGCTTTCGAGCATTGCGAGCAGCGCATGGACAACCTTCGTCGAGTAACAAAGGAAAGATAACGAATAATAGCGGTAATACATTGTAAACGAGGATTGGAAGAACGTTCAATCGTTCATTAACGACGAGAGACTCTTGGTTTTGACTGAGGAAAAAAAGAAAAAAAAAAAAAGAAGAAGAACGATTCTACAGCATTGTGGTCCATTGTAACGTGTAAGTCAGGTGCGACGTCTATGTGTGCGCTAGATGTCCTTGACATCCGCGGCCTTGTCAAGAATTTTTCCGCATTCGATTGTTGTTCCAAGCACGCTCCACGAACTGCAAATCGCGAGAAGAAGGGGGGGGGGGGAGTTATACGCGGAACAGAGATAGAGAGATGGAAGGCGGAAGGCTGGAAGAGGATGAGGAGATCGGTTGTTGAATGGCGGACGCGACTTCGACCTTCGTCGAGAACTACACGGTAGAAAATAAAGCAGATAGAACGTAGAAAAGGTATATCATCGATTTTATTGGCTCGTGGTGGCAGGGAAACACATAGTTTGTTTTTGAATTTCAAAGCGTATACGTGTCGATCGATTTTAGGATCGTTTTAAAGTTGTTCAGGGTATACTTCGTTGATCATGTGATGATTCTAAAGTGGCGAACTGCGAAGTAGGATACAAAGAAGAGACTGTGTCTCGTATAAAAATAGAATTGTATTTCTTGATTTGCATTTGTAATATCACGGGACCAGAGTATTTTTAATATGATTAATTGTCGTTTCAACTTGACCACCAAATATATGAAAATTTAACGAATAATTTTGTGAGATTAATTGATTGAGATTTGAAATTACCAGTTAGATTAGACGATTCGTAAATAACGGTTGTTAGTGCCCATTGTCACGAAATATAATTTTTCAAAGAATTGTAAAGCTTTGAGGAGGCCTTTGTTAAACGTTTACAATCCTGACTTTCCTCTCATAATCGACTACACCTGAAATTGGGAAAACATCGGGTCCTCTTGACTGTCGGATAATTTATTGCTCCCTCCTGAACCGTTACGGCGTTGAATACTCTCAAACATTCGTCCCTGAAATCTCGTAATGGATTTCCAGGGGTCGAAGGGTAACTCGGTATGATTTGCGACCTCCGTTGCTCCGTATTATTTCTTTGCCTGTATTCTTCTCTAAAAGAAACGCGCCGTGGCAAAAATATACATTTTTTTTTTCTTTTTTTTTTTTTTTTTCTTTAGACACGCCAAAGGGAAACCTTGAACCGTCTCCTCTTTGTTACGTCGAATTTATTCCAAAGTTTCAGAATCGTTCGACTCTTTCTTTAGACGCTCTGAATCATTTCGAAAAGGCGATGGCGCGTTACGAAATTTCGAAAACGTTGTAAAAATATATACTTGGTGAAAATCGTATCACGTTTCTTTTAACATCCAAATATCATCGAACGTCATTCAAGACGTAACCGATCCATATCATTTCCTTTCGAGATCGAAATTACAAGATTTATAGACTCATCGTAAAAAAAAAATAAAAGTAATCGACGCCTTTTCGAATTTATCTCCGTAAATAAAAATCGTGGCCCTAAAACTTCTTGACGCACCTTTGCGACGCGAATCGTCGTATAATGGGCGCGATCTTTCCAACAATGCCTCGTAAAAATGTTCGATGCTCTCTCTCTCTTTCTCTCTCTTTCTCTCTCTCGTGTCACATTGTCGGTTTTAACTGCCGTCACTTTGCAACGACGACAATGACAAAGCGAATGCAGACGCGTTACTCGATCGTTTAACGAAGGATTTTTGGACCACGTTCAATGGTACGTGAATCCTGCCTGCTCTTCATGGTGCTTGTGTCTCGCCGTGTGTCTCCCGACGCGCGCCGTTTCCCGTCCTGGCGCTAAAATACATCGAGACGTATCCGTCGAAGGTCAACCTGTTATTTAGTCGGTATTAATAACCGGTGGTTACCACGCCACAGCCAGATTTTCGTATCTGTGTCGTATCGGGGAAACACGTTTGGGCATCGGAAATAGTTGGCTTCCTGAATGAACAGTCGTCATTCGACTTGGTATACACACCAATGGCATATACGACTATCGAAAATGTCTATTATTAAGCGTGACTTCAAGGAAACTTGATCGTTCCCTGAAAATCTAGCCACTTGTTATACCATTCGCTGTTGTATACTTATTCTATACACTCTTTCGTTATGAACGAGAATTAAAAAATTACAGATTGGACAATCTTCTTTTTTTGAAAACTCTTGGCGCTTTAAGGAGCGAGCTGGGTTTTTCTTTTTTTTTTGAAATTTCGCGGCGAGTTTAATCTTTTCTTTAGAAGATTAAAGAAAGTAAGTTGAATGAAACTTTTAACAATTGGTTTCATTTTATTTCCAAGTGACACTGTACTAAAAATATCACACGATTCATCGCGCTTTACATATTCATAAACCGTCACGTGAATCTAATTTGCTAATTTGATCGACCTTTTTTTTTTTTTTTTTTGAAATTGCTACGAATGACATCACGATAATTAAAATAAAATGGGAATACGAATAATCGTTTTTACACGTTTCTTATAATCAATCGTTCTCGCAATCTTTGAAAATAGTATCGAGATGGTGGGCGAAAAATTGTGCGTTGTGCCATTCCAGTTACCAAAACCGGATTCGATTTCCGTGTGCGCGTCGCTGCGGTTATTGTTAGAACAACGAAGTTACGTGCTCGTTTACTCAAGTGGTTAATATATACCGGATTTAATATGTGAGCATATGTGTGTGTGTGTAAAACAGAGGCCAAAGTGCACCTATGCCCGCGATTTGAGGCTAAAAACAGAGCCAAGGATATCGAGACGATAAGCAGGGATAGGGCTAATCCAAGCTCAATAACGTGACCGTTCTTTTGTTGACCAAGGACTGTCATCAATACTGAGATTGTTCTTTTAGTTTCGCTTTACGATTTCGATATGATAAATATTTTTTTGATAAACTTTTACTACGACGTAAAATAGATCCAGTCACTGGATAATCGATTAATTTTTTAAAAATTAAAAAAGGAAATATGAAACTTTTTAAATACAAACTTGAGTTTTTATTTATTTGTTCATTATCACGAATCATTGCCTTTTTTCATGGAAAATGTTTGTTGGAAATTATTATCCCGTGAGATAGTATAATTTATTCATTTTTTTTGTTATAAAAAGTGCTAGGAGACAATTACAAACTAATAAAATAATGAATGTAGAAAAATAGCCTTCTACATGCATGAATAATAAAATAAAAAAAAATATTCAAATTATTCAAAAACTTTCAAGTCGTTGTTTCGAGAAATGAGTCGAAATCGAAGATATTCTTCGTTATTTTTGCAAAAAAAAAAAAAACTTTAAATCGATTGCTTTTAAAGATGAACGAGATTTTCCTTTTTTCGCTTTAACCAATTTTATAACGATCGCCTTGTTATTTGAACATCCTTGGTCAAGGCGAGGGTCGACCAAAGTAGTTCCGATGATTCGTCAAGGATCATCTTTATTCTAGAGAAAGCGACACTTTCTAGAGATGTTTACGAAAGTTATAAGGCATCAAGGGCAACATCTCGAAACCGAGTTTTCACCGCATGGAACACAGACCCTTTTGCGGTTATTTTCTCGAATTGATTCACGCTGTGAACGATTTGCATTTCAATTTTACCCCATTAGAGAGAAGTTTTGTTTGTTTCTTCGGTAAAATTTGTCCAATATTTTTTTAAAACTGCATTCTTTCTCTCATGAAAATCTCTTGCTTCATCGATAATATCAATGCATATATTTATTATTACAACTCTTTCGTATTATTTCGTACATTCTCGTATTCAAGGAACGTTTCTCGATCGATATTACAGAATTTACCGCTTGTATCCTTGTGAGAAGTATTTTATTAATAAAATAAGTATTTTATGCATGCATCTGATTAGAGATTGATATGTTAACTTAGATTAACATTAACAGTATCAAATTTGTATAAACAATCATCTTTACGTTTTTTATTTTTACAATAAAATTACAATAAAATTATTTTTAAAATAATATATACATTGTAAATAATATAAAAATTCTTTTGTTCAAAATTTATTGTTGAATTATAGAGAGAAGTGAATCGATTATACGTATTTATTTATTTTCACTACGTATAAACGTACTATAACGATACTTCCCAGTGTCAAACGGAATTATGTGTATGTAAACATAACACGCGTGGAGAAAAACTAATTTATAGAGACGATTTGTACAGTCGGCTCGTAAACGCCATCGAGTAAGTATATCGATCAGGAGGAAGGAACGAATATAATTTTCGTCGCGCAATAATCGTATATTTCGATACGTATATATATGTGTTTTACGATCCTCGTTTAAAGAAGACGACACGTAATTGGATGAAATACAATTCGTCAAGTACGTACGTATGCCGTAAATCTGACGATCGTAAATCGGTCGATTCTTTTCACTTTCGTTGAGACGAGCCGTGAAATGTGTGTCAGGGGGTCATCGGGCCATTGGCCGTGTTCCACTTTCCGAGTCCCCTTTCCCTTTTCGAGTACCACGCGCCGTGTGTTCTCTTCGTGTGTTCGCGTTTCGATAAATATGGGGATAAACACAGGAAAAGGAAAAAGAAAGAAAGAAAGAAAAAAAAAAGAAATGGAACGCCTTTTCCTTCTCACTTTTTTTACGCCTTCTCTCGTTCCCTCGATTTCGCAATCGATTCTTCCCTTCTTCGATCTTTACATCTCTATTTGCATTCGAGAATTTTAGATTTTAATTCGAATTGAAAGTGTGCTCGATGATATCGGAAAAAAGATATATCGAAATTCGAGATTATTGAAAATCGAGATCGATCGATAAATATAATAATCGATTAATTAACTAAACAATTCGAGATGTCGATGTATCGAATTCGATTTCAGAAATACGATAACGTTTATTTTCGCGTAGATAAAAAGATAGATATAATTGAAATAATTGATATCCGTTTGCCCTTTCGACGTCTAATCCTTTCTTCTCCCGTTGTTACGTAAATTCATTTCAATGATGCAACAACAGTCGTTGAACAGGCTTGCAGTGTACAGCATGCATTGTCACACTTTCTATCGTAATTGCTTCATCGGCAACCAGGAAGATTTATTTTCTCGCGATGCGTTTTTCTAAAATAGAACATCTACATACATAGTTCATTCGCTATTGAAAAAAGGGGAGGGGGAGGATTGTTTGGAAAAATGTACGACGGTAATCGTGGTATACGTGAACACGAAGGTGGACAAGTGTTGATATTCGCGCAATCAAACAGCTATTAATATTAATCCGCCTTCTGGGATTAATTCTGTAGTGTGTACAATCGCCTACGAAAATCTTGATACGATCATTTTTATTAAAGTTAACGAAGAACTTCCGTAGGAAGCGTTTTTTCGTAAAAAGTTTACGACAACGATTATTCTCTTATATAGACATAACCTATTAATTAGATTAGCTTCGTCAATACACGATATCAAAAATAGTGCGAATAGAAAAGATTTTATTTTATCTTTCTGCTTCGAAATCTTCAATGAATTAAATTAATTAAAGTTAACGAAGAACTTCCATAGGAAGCGTTTTTTCGTAAAAAGTTTACGACAACGATTATTCTCTTATATAGACATAACCTATTAATTAGATTAGCTTCGTCAATACACGATATCAAAAATAGTGCGAATAGAAAAGATTTTATTTTGTCTTTCTGCTTCGAAATCTTCAATGAATGCAAATAGAATTTGAACAATTCCAATATTTCCAAATATTTTTATAACATCGCAATTTAAAATAAATATTCCAAATTTTATCCAATAAATAATCTATTTCCCTAATCTCGATTGTTGCGCCCTTACCTTACGTAATATCATTTAACGATAATACACACCTATTTTAATATCCTTATCATCTGTTTCTAGGCTCGTGAATATCGGACACGGATGGACAAGTATCGCGTGTAATCGGACGGCCATTAATATCAGTCCGCCTCGTTGATATAATTTGATCGGTCGGCGGTCACCGTTTATCCCGGAAATGGCTTTCACTTTCTCCCCCACTAGAGGTGGTAACTTTCACTAACGAGGCCTCCGCGAAAACTGGCTCGTGCGCGTACGTATAGACGATCGGTGGAGAGGAGAAGAGGGAAAAGAGAGTATGTGTATGTGTGTGTGAGAGAGAGAGAAAAGGAAAAAGAAGAGGAAGAAAGAATCGGGTTTCTGGGTCGGTAAAGGCGAACAAAGGCGATCCTCCTTGTTGTCCCTTCGTCCTCGCTCGCACGGCCTCGTGAATTTTTGTCGTTCGATGGATGGAAGGAAGGAAGGAAGGAAGGAAGGAAGGAAGAATGGGATATTTCGACGATCGAAATTTCCCTTCCACTCGGATGGGATGGATGACATTGAGAACGATTAGTGTACGATGTCGTGAAGAATACCCGTTGTATTATACCTGGAATGTTTGAAGATATAAGCGTTTGAAGCGACCGCTAAATGGTAAGGAACACGAAGAGGCACGATGAAGAAATTTCCTTTGTCCTTTTCGTTTTTAGTTCGAGCTTTAACATCGTTATTCGACTCTTTCGAAGGACAGTTTTAGCTTGTTTTTCTCATTTATATATTCTCATATAGTATAGAATAGATAGAGAGTTTTATTCGACTAGGGTTATTCGATCAAGTTTATTTAATTTCACGAAGGTATATATAGTATTGAGTTTTTCTGGCTTGTGATTCAATTTTTGATAGACGTTTAAGCTGGTTATTTATTGTTGAAACATTAAAATATCGAGTTCATTCTTCTGTGATTCTTCTGTTCCACGAAGATTAAGCAAGTTCAAACTGCATAAATCTAATCTGAGAAATGAATAACTTGAGGAAACGGTCATAAAGATAAATATACTTTCTAGCTAGACACAATTATGACGGGCAATTTAGGTGCCGTGTCAATAATCGTAAACGCATAAAGCTGAGGCACGAGGAAGCACGCGAGGGCCACGCTCGGAAAATGGCCTCGCAAAACCGGAAGACGACGCCCTCGTGCCTCTTGGCCGTGCTCGTAAGACGTTCATAAAGACCGGTCGATCGATACGGCCTCACTTCCTTCCTTTCTTAGAAACTGACATTTTTACAACCGTGAAGAACGTAAAATTCTCGACCGCCATCACGACAGATGTTCTTAATTATCGTATTTAATAACGTTCTTCTACTATTGTACGATTCCACGGCACGCGGTTGTATACAATATCGAGTCTACGAGATGATTCAATTTATTTGTCTTTTTTTTATTTTATCTATATCCTTCTATTTCTTTTTTTTTTTTTAGTAGATAAAATAATTGACGCTTTTATACGAAATATCTTCGCTTGTAATTTTAAAGATTTAGAATTTCTTGAATATTCGTGTTAAAAAAAGTTAAATCCTTGGAATCGTTGGGAAAAAAAGAATAGAAAAATCTGTATTCCAGGCGGAATCTCAAACAGCTCTTTCCTCTCAAACTTTCTAACATCCAAATCTATCAAAGTAGGTTCACCTTTTACATCTTTACCATCGGCTATTCACCAAATCACGATTGTACCTTGATCAAATTCCAAATGGAAAGAGTGAAAACGATGAATAGCTTACTTACCAAATTGGTAGTGTGCTCCAATAGCAGAAAATATAATCGGGTCAGTCGACTGCTACGATCGACTAGGCATACCGTAGGTCGACGTTTGTGGTACACAGATTGTATGGCGACGAATGTATGCCCACGAAACTATTTGAACACATTAAATCTTAGAGGGAAATTCATCCAATCTGATTTAAATGGGGCACAATAAATTATAAATGTAGCGAGATAATACTTTTATGAAAAGTTTCTTGAAAGTTTCTTTTGGCTAGAAATTTTTCTTCTAATTTTCCTTAAATCCTGCAATCTTTGTAATTTAAAATTTTGCTTTGTCTCGAACACAATCGTGAAACTTCGAGGATTCATTTCATCTTCTTAAAATAAAGTATTTTGGTTAAAAAAAAGAGGGGGAAAGAGAGAGTTTAAGTATTTTTGTGAACTACTGCATTTGTATTTTATTGAGATGTTTTTCGAATTGGTCTTCTGTATATTATTCCGATGATTTATGACCTTCGAAAGGGATCGAATAGGGACACAGGCAGCACATTTTGCCCGATTAAGTGGGCCACGACCCCGAAATATATGCCACCAAACTGTCTCTCAGGTTCTATAGAGAACTCTGCTTTCAGGCCGTCTGCCTTTCGAGGTTAAAGGTCACCTGGCTTCTACGTCTCACGCGAAATGTATTTATAGCAAGGGACTTGTTACTTCTCCT
>NW_006263522.1:109585-112268 GCF_000469605.1 Apis dorsata | reverse complement strand
TGATTCTATCTAGCATTTATCGAACAAACTTTATCTATATATTTTATATATATATATATATATATATATATATATGTAAATTGCACGTCAATTTTTGATTGATATTTATTACAAAAATTCTACTCGATGATGCAATTTTTTCACAAATAGATTTAAGAACCAAGTTTTTCCTTTTTTTAATTTTATTTTAAAAAAAATTGATGATACGAAATTTTTGAATAAGAATTTGTACAAATGTTTAACGTTCGTACAACTTTTTCTTTGTTACAGTGAAATTTCATTGGGATCAAAAAGTACAACTGAAGTTGCACTATGATTTTCAGTTCGAGGAAATTCAAGTAAGTGAATTCAATCTGTACTAATTAAAATGTTATTCCAATAAATAAAGTTTGAAAAGAAATCTTATTTTTTTAAACTATCATATCAGGAACAACATTTTAATTAAGACAAAATTTAATCTTTTGTTTTTTTTTCCCCTCTTAAAGATCTCTGATAAGTATTTAACCTAAACAAGGATCGTTATCTTTCTAATAATTATCAGAAAGAAATTTCAAAGAAAATCGAACTAGCAAATCTTTTATCAAATTTTTATTCATCATCTACTTTCATACGTACAAAAATGACAAAACTCCAATTAAAGAAAAAAAAAAAAAAAAAACCACGAGAGATCTAATTCTTTTCACAATTTAATTACGCACTTAAATCTCCAAGATTCATGATAAAAAGTGGGTGAAACACACAGTTGTCACTTTGCCAGAACAGGTTCAATTCACTTTCTACAGCTTCGTAAGCCTACGCCTCCATAATTCGCGTACAGGAATGAGATTTGATGCACACACGGCTGTAACTCGGGGAAAAACGGTCGTCTCGACCTTGTTTCTCCCCGTCGAAAGTAATACGTCGAGGGAGATGTTTCGAAGAAGAATTCCTTTGGGCTCATTGTCTGCCCGCGAACAATGGGGAATAAGCTAAACTCGAAGTGGGTGAATAGGTCACGAGTTACGCGATAGAAACGGAGCAGTCTCTTTCTCCTTGCAGAAAGGACCCACGACTGGTTAAATCGAAAGTTTTATAGGTATATATATATATATATATGTAATATATTTTTCTGTTCGTATGTGTGAAAGCTTATGGAATGATACGCTATTGAAATTCGTCGCTGATTGCCAGCTTGCTCGCTTTCGCCAGTGATATATGTACATATACTCAGCCGCATGTAAAACTTTCCGATTCGTTTCGAAATTGCTGTTCGTTTATGATATTATTGGAGGAGGAAAAATGGAGCGACGAATTTTTAATCTAAGAAAATTGAGCGTGAAATAGTATCGGTTATAAAGATTTATATCAAGTTTCTAATTTGATTCACGTTTTCGTCTCTTTTCATGGCTTTAAATTTCTCTTAATATTCTCGATACACGGCTTACTTTATTTTCAAACGTGTTGTTCGATTATTCAAATAATTACCATAAATTTGTTGTTTTCCAAGAAAAACAATTTAACTTTAAATTTTCATAATTGCAATTTCTCCCTCTGGCATCATTTTCCTCTATTTCTTCTTCCTCTTTCAATATCAGTTACAAAGTAACCATAGTTGTTATTAAAACGAGTTTCACGATATTAAATAATATTTTTCAGTTAATCAATAATAATAAGAACGAATATTCCAATTATTCCAAATAACGATCAATTCGAGTGAATTTAAAAATATTTCGGGAGAAAGAATAATCAGAAATTTATTTTAATAACATGAAAATTATATACAGGATAAATTTAAAAAAATTAAACGTTTGCATCGTTTCTCAAATTTTTAATTCACTGCAAGCATCTTTAAAAATGAATTTCCATTCCATTCTCGACGAATATCGTGATCAAGATAGTGCCTCGATCTATTTCTAATAAAATTCAGGTTCAACAGGTGCTGCCCTCTGGCCGGCCCTCCCCGAGTCAAGAGTCGCGGTAGATCGCGGCATCATTTAAATAACAGCTGCATCACGATCATCACGGTGGGCTCGTCGATGTGTGTACTCTCACTTTCTCTGCGATATTCCCGACGACCCGGTTTTTCAGGCGACACAGTTCGCTTCATCAAACGAGAAAGTGAACGTGTAGATCGCCACCTTCTCCTCCTCCCCCTCCTCCTCCCCTTTCTTCCTTCTTAATCTCTTTGAAAACCGGTGAAATCCTTCTTTGCGTGGGTGAGACCACGCAAAGAAGGCCACGAAAGCTTTTGTCCATGCAGTGTGTAACGCGGTGATCACCGTCCCGGAGGACTTATTATTACTTTCGAGAAACGACGGAGATAAATTTGCTCTCCACCGACTTCCTAGTAGAACGATGGAGAACAGAGAAAGCTTTGTCCTCGTTATTCGAAATCAGCTTTTGTCGCGTCGTTTTCTTGTTTTTAATATGACGTTGAGAATATTATTCTCGTCTCGGTCAAGGAGACGCAGTCGATAGTTTTTAACCGTGGAATCAAAAGGAACGTTTGTTAAACGTAGAAACGAATATATCTCAATTAGTTAGAAGATAAGACTGTTTCGATAAAAAAATTTGCTAATTGAAGATTACATAGTAAATATAAATGTAGTATAAATCGTTTTAATTTTCTTGGTTTTCTTTTTTTTTTTTTTACAGTCTAGCGTATTTAAACGCGCATATATTTTTTTCTTGAACATTTGTTGCA
>NW_006263522.1:107066-109430 GCF_000469605.1 Apis dorsata | reverse complement strand
TTTTTATTTCCTTTTTTTTTTTTTTTTCGATTTCTATCATTTGACTCGATGAAAAATTGCATGACAAAATTAAAATAATTATCCAAGATTTTCTTGGCTAAGATAGGAAAACGCGATACAAATTATTATTATTACCTCGTTTATATTCGTACAATATAGGTGAAATAATCAGAAAATCAATAAGAATAGGCTAATCGCGTTTTTTCCACGTTATTTATGATTACATCATTCCCATTTTGCAGTAACACGTTTCTATTGCATCAGAATTATATCTACGGTATTTTTTTCTGATATATATTTATTTGTTGCGTATTATATTCATAATTGCAATAACGTGTTTATTATTTCGCGATGAATTCGAGAGACGAGCAGAGAGTGCCCGCGCAAAAAAAAAAAAAAAAAAAAAAAAGAAGAAGAGAAAAATATATCAATTCCATGAGGGAGGAAAAGAAGCTGCTGGTCGTAAGCTGGTATTTTCAGCAGGATGACAAATGCAAAAGATACCGTGACGTCAGGTGATCACAAAAGACATTCCATTGTCACAGAGGTCGCCTCTTGTATCGTAAGAGGAAAGCACGAAAGTCATAGAGGAAATAGTTTATTAGGGAACCCGTTTAAACAATACGCGTCCGATACATCGAGTCACGGCTATTATTGAACGTTGTTGGCCATCTTGGACCTCCATCGGTTATATTTAGATTGCGGATGTTTATGTATTTATAAGAGATATTCAAATATATAATCTTTGCTCACAGGCTCAAAAATGAATATTTTGAACGAGTATTTTATAAGGAAGATTTACCTCAAAAAAAAAAATTCTAATTTTAAACGACCAGGGCAATTACAATTCTGAATATTTTCGCAATTAAAAATTTTTCCTTCGTCTCGTACGTACAAAATTACATTTGCATAAACAAATTTATAAACGATTTAAGCTAGGATACATTTCCAAGAAATTAACACATAATTTTTTTTTACAAATACATATATATCTTCTTCAATGTCCGCACTTCGTATCTGGCCACGTGTCTTCTGAATTTAACTTGAGGAAGAGAGAGGAAAACGATTCGAATAAAAGATTTACGAGGATAGCAATAGATATTAAAATGGGCGAAACTAGCAACTATTCCATTTTCAACAGCGTTACTTACTTTTAGGTTAGAAAATTATTGTAAGATAATATCTTACACCTTATACCGACAGATCAATCCCTATTTTAACGATCGTCTAATAGCACACATATTATCATCTAATTTCGATAAATAAATAAATAAAATCAACTGGTGCAATATATCTGTATACGTTGTTTTTTCCAAGTTTTCTTGCATTATTCAGATTGCGTTAACGAAATGACGCCACGAGAACGGATGTAATAAATTATTTATCGATGATAATTTAAAATTTACTCGTCCTTCTCGTTTCGACGACGAATGCACTTTCGTTCGGTATACGATATATCCATATTCATACGGTTCCCACAGCGACACGGGCTTCTGGAAACGCTCGTGTCACGCTTACACGTGTGAGATCATCCATACATTAAGCGTTCCGTCTTTCCTACGGCGAGTCAAGGTCGGTTTCCAAGGCTTTGCCCAAGCGTTTCCTAGTTGATTACGTTCAATGGAACGCATTATGCATGTGCGTTCGACTGGATGTCAACCGATAGCTTGCCGTCCTCAAGCGCCTCAGTTCCCCCTGTCAATGACAAACAGATGCGAGCTACCTGGGATATCCAAGTATTATTATTCGGTCATTAATCGAGACGAATTCAAAGTCTGTCTCGGGTGAGAATCATATTTTATGGTGTTTCGTGTCCTGATAAATTTTTTTCCAATTTGGAATATGAATTTGGAAAGGAATTATATCGAGTTATAGGAGAGGTTAGGTTCGATTTTCCTTCCAAATTTTTATTTATAAATACTTTTTACATTTTGTAAAATTAGTTATCAAATTTATTATTAATTTTAATAATACAAAACACGTATAACTTTGCGAATATTTGCATTTGATATTTTGTGTTTCGTACATGAACGAAAGGGTTTAAACTGGGAATAGGATACAAATTTCATAGACATAGTTACAAACAGATCTTATTATCTTGCGCTTGTTGTTTACTATTTCTATTTCCTGTTGCGTTATACATTCCATTTTACCAACCTATAACAAAGATAATATTATCATCATTGTATTGTTCATTGCATTGTCACAGGAAAGAACACGGTATTAATATATCATTCTCCCGACAATTAATTCCTAAACTTCAAACTAAAATAAAACGCTACAATTCATCATAATACCTTTCTCAAACTCATTATCGTTACCTTGTCCATATATTAACGTATACTATAATTTCTCTCTTAAAAA
>NW_006263522.1:92361-106983 GCF_000469605.1 Apis dorsata | reverse complement strand
TAAAAAAAAAAAAAAAATCTTCGTACACGATCTTTGGATGGTAAAAAAAAGGAGGGATCGTTTGACCGAGCGAGCAAGCTCTAATGTTTGAGAAATCGAATCGAACAAAGCTGGCGGATGATCGTATTATTGGAGTAGCGATTCCATACGGATGTGTAATGGCGACAAGGTTATGGCTCGAGCCGTTGAACGAAACGCGTAGACAAAGGAGTCGCGATCGAGGCCTTCGTAGCACGTGTGTAACTGCCTTTAACGCTATGGGGAAACATAAATAAAGTCAGGGTCGAGTGACCACACGTCATCGTCCCTCCATGGTTTACTCCCGCCCCGTTTTACCGAGTAAATGATGGTTGTTTCGCCGGGCATCAGGCTCGAGGAGAGATTAACCGCCTGAAAAATTTCAACGAGGGCCTTTCTTTTTGATCAATTGATTTATATCGATCGAAGCGATTGGGCAAACTTGTTGCACAGATTCGAAACGATTCGAATTGGAGCGGATAATTAAGAAAGCGTGTATTGCGTATTAATTTTCTTTCTCAATGAAAAAAGTTTCGCTGAAACTTTTTGAAACTTGCGCTTAAAATAACGACATGACCAGACACGTCAAAAGGAACGGGGAATATATATTGATGTCATTGCACGATCCACTTGGAAAAGAAAAGTATATAACCGGATGTTATACTTTCTTAATTAAAAAAATATTCGCAATTATTCATATTATTTTGTTATTAATTTTTTTCCTTAACTTTTTCTTAGAACCGTATACAATAATGATTCCAAGCTTTTGATCAATAATTCGTACAACTCGATCCTAATTCTATCGGCTAATTAAATGTATCGCGTACAACTCGAATACGTAATGAACGAGTTAGCAAAGTTCAGAGCGTGTCGAACTGGGTCGAACAATTTTGGACGACGATTGCACGCCGTTTGCGAAGGCCTTACGAAGCCTTTTGTCCCGTACAAAATGGCGCGTGTCCCGATGATGGGGATGCCGCGAATATTTCGAGTCGACTCATTTATTCGCAATAACCGACGATTGCTGTTAAGGCGATTGTTGCAGGTAGATGAACAGGTGTGGTAAGTCGTGTTACCGATCGAATCTTAACACGGAGGCCGATTTCGAGTCGGTTTCATTTGCTTCGTGATGAATATTCATTCAGAGATTATCTCAGTTCGAAGGATTATTTATATAATCTTGTTGCAAAAGTGTCTTTCGCCAGGTGTTCGGTTATCAGTTTCATCGATAACGAGATAATATCGGTGATGGAATGTATTATTGCTGTACACCTTACAGGTGTATCGATTCGAGAAAAATTGAGAGGAAATAGATTTGGTGGATTTTGATTATTTTAACGGGGAAGGGGGAGAATAATGAGTATTAGAGAAATTTGTTCGAGTTTCATTGAATATTTCACGAGGTTTAAATTTAATTATACGATATTAGAGTTCTCGTTCAGCAATTAACTTTGCACTGAATTTTATAATAAAAATTATTTCTCGTAAAATTTTCTTCTATTACTATTTATTTTCTTCTATTACTCTTCCATTGTTCTATTGTTCTATGGTTCTTCTTACTACTACGTCCTTCCATTTATCATGGTACGCGCCCCATTTACAATGGGCCCCGCAAGTATATAATATCGATCGTAAAATATTCTATTATTCCAGTCAACAATAATAGAAAGATTTCAAAATAGGAGGAATAACTAAGCCCCTTAACGACTCTTACAAATTACAAATCCCCCATAAATTGTTCCCCCATTAAAAGAAAAATAAAAACTTTCCAAAAATTTCTTCCTTTCTAATTACAACGAACACGTGCAATGTACAATTATACATTGATTAGAAAAAAAAAATTACAAAATCATCAATTTAATAATTAGTAAAAGAAAATTATTTGTCGCGTTAATAATCTAATATCTCGAAATATCTCGAATAATCTTTACAGTTTCGTTACCTTCGACGCAAAGATAAAGATATAGCCATAGGTGAGGATCGTTTCTCTTTGAGGCAAGGTTTTGCCCGAAGGACGCGTGCGTCGACCGATTAAAGCCTCGGCAATTATCGCGCTGGGACCAGTTCCCGCTATTCCAGTTCTCTCTCTGCTCTTTCGGTTACGTAAGATCCCGATTGTCGGATCGCATAAATATTCTCGCGGGATCCGTTATACCGTTGCACGCGTGAATGAGCCAACGCAGGCCTTTATGCAACGACCTTCCACCGATTCGAAGCCGATGCGTTCACGTTTTCTTCGCATTCTTTCTTTCGGATCGGGCTCGATCCTTTCCAGAGTATCGTTTCACGAACGATCTCCATAGAAATTTCTACGATTCTATTCAAACGATAAAACGTCCGTTTTAGAAGATTTTTTGGAATTTTCCTTTCGGTCGAGAGATCTCCCTTTTCCCCGTTTCGAAGTTGTTGGGAAAGAGAAGAGTTTGGTTTGGAAATTTGGCGGGAGATTATAAGTTATTCGTACAAATAAATTGAGCAAGAGGGGATATATATTTAGATTTTATTCTAGAAGGCGGGTGAATGATTATTTATCATAGAGAGATTTTCATCGAATGATTAATTATTCGGATATAAACGAAGGATGATTGATTGTTGCATTATTATTATGATTATCGTTTGAACGAGGAAGCGATTATTTCTTATAAGATTCATCGAATGATTAATTATTCGAGCGAAGAAAATTAGAGGATGTTACATCGCGTAAGTTTTTCCTGAAACAGTTTATTTTGTTTCGAGGGAAGATTCGTGGAAAACGTTTTTCATTCGATAAAATACAGTTGAAACGTGATTCGATAAGAAATTATAGATCGACAAGAAATCCATAGAATGAGTCAAGATACGATCGAGGTTTGAACGAGGTTAACGATTATTCCAAGAACACAGAAGAGAAATCATTTATCAACGTTTATTAATCCCCGTTTAAAAATTAAAAGAACGTAAATGATTAAATTTAATCCAGATAATTTCATTTATTGCAAGAATATCGTTATAAAATTCTCGTATATTCGAATTTACAAATCGACATTGAACGCAATTGCATGACTCATTTCAAAAATAACACGTTGCAACAATATCACAATATCACAATGTTCAAGATCGCAATGATTATCATAAATACTATTAGCCTATCGCTCTAACGCCTTTTGTCTAGAAAACATTTTGTCATGATCGGGAATAAAACGTGTGACGTTAGTTCTAGTTTCTCGTCAAGAACAATAAAAAATCGATCGAGAAATCAGGAGGTCGGTGTGACGTGTCGCGAGTACCGCTATCCTCTCACCTGTGTGAGAGGTGTCCTTCATCGGCCTTGAAGTTCCCTCCGTTTTCCTCAATGACAGTACAGAGCTAATTATTTATCCGCGATCGTATACCACATCGATCGCTTTCGCTTCCTTTTCCATCTCATCGTTTCATTGTCACAGCCTCGATCCATTGTCGTCATTTCAATCTCTCGTTTCGTAATTTGTCTCGTAGTAAGTGTATATCTAATCTTAAAACAGTGATACATATTTTTAAACTTAGAGATATAAATTAAAATAAAACATTTTAAAACGTTTATTTTAATCTCGTATGGGAACTTGGATAAATCAAAATTTTTCTTCTTTTTTACAACGACGAAGATAAAACGTGTCTAACATTTGATACCATTGTGTACGATCCACCACGAATCGCAAATATTTTAGCAATGTTTATCTTCTTATCTACATCTCTCGAAGGACACAGCGATGGAGGGAATGAAAAGTGATCGATATCTTGGAATCTATGTTTTGTATCCAGTTCCCTATAACGGATCTCCAACGGTTGACAATCAGATTGACCTTTGTCACGTCACATTCTTTTTATCTTATAATCGAAAAATATTTGCTCGATAGTTTCTCTCACGATGGATTTCCCGCGCGACATTTGCCATTCAGACGAAATACAGACGCGATTGGAAAAATAAAATCGTTCTTCCTCGATTATTTCATTCTCATATTGTCCTCTCTTGAACGATTCGTGAACATAGATAATGAAACGAATGGACAGAAAAAAAAAAAAATAATAATAATAATGCAACGACTCGACTCGAAAATAAGGATTAATCGATGGAAGCATATACTTTATCCTCCCTGTTCAGAGTGTCAAGGATGTTATAATGATTAATCGGTTGCGATGTTAAGACCAGTAGGCTTTGAGGAAGTGTTAACGACTCGTCTAGACGGAAATACTGGTAAAAGGAAGGTATCTATCAACCGCAGCGTCCTGTGTCGCGTTACAAACTTTCAGGGTCGACGTGAACGTGAAAGAAAGCTATTATGCTTGGGGGCCAGCGATCAGGGCCGCTCGTGGCATTTATATCGAGATGATTTATTAATTATCGTTCTTTGTGGAGAAAATAAAATTTATTCTATTCGTTTCTTCTTCTTTTTTTTTTTTTTAAATTTAAAATTATCGAATGAAAATTAAATTATACTTCCTTTTAAGTTTCCTTTGAATTCAAAATTTATTGAACGCTTTTCCAAATATCGCGCTAGGGATAGGTTCATAATTATTGAACTTGAGTTATCGAGTTAAGTGTTATCAATCTCGGTATTTTCTTTCCTTTAAGCTTTAAAAAAGCCTTGAAACTATAATAGCTTTCTAAGATGCCTCGAAAACTTCACCTTCGATTCGATCCGGGTAATTACATTGAGAGGAAAATCGCGTGACATTTTAAGCGTCACACTCGTATAAAATTAATATCGTAGTCAAGGATCCCGATATTGCTTCGAATTTTTTCATTTTTTTATTCTACGCTGTTTTCGTTTCTCTCGACCCGCGATAAAACAAAGACAGATAGAAGATAATCACGTGACTTCCTTTGCTTTGGTCTAGAAAGGGATGAACGCGATGCCCGCAATGTCCTGTGTCACGTTTCAACATCGAGTGTTAAAATGGCGTCCACGATGGGAACGATCGCGATCACGTTTATTTAAAAAAAAAAAAAAGAAAAAAAACCGCAATTTCCTTCGAGAGTAGCAAAATCAAGGATACGATACTTTCCCTCGTTGCGACTCGTGGAATCCATTTGTTCTGGAATTACACGCGGAGAAAAGACCTTGATATTTTGACGAGTCTATGCAAATTGTAACTTACAATCGAGACAAGTATATATATATATATATATATACACAAGGATATATTTTTAAATAAAATTGCGAATTGATAATTCGAGCAGTTTTGTTTCTCTCTTCGAAAAATTTCACAAGAATAAATTGTTATAAAAAATATCGTTGAATATATTAAATTATATCTCGTATAATTACGTGATACTTCTTTCTTTTTTTCCTTTTTTTTTTTTTTTTTTTTTATCACTTTATTTATCACGTTATTGGACAAGGTAACGTTTATGTAATTTTAACGCCTTGCTTCGCTCCTTAGATCTTAATTGCTTAACAGGCTAATACCAGGTTTAACCTGAGAAAACACGCAATAATAACACGTCATCGAGTCAGATAGAAGTGCCAAGCACCACTACCTTATTAATACGATATTTCCGAACGGAAAGAAAGAGAGAAAAATACGATTCCATATTTTCCGATTATCGAAAATAATATTTAAAAAAATAATCGAATTCAAAAGGAATACGTATAATTAATAATTATATCAATCAATCAGAATAATCTCAATAACCTCACCTCGTTTCCTTCGAGAACGAATCTCAATCGAAATGCAGCGCACCGATTCTTATTTTATCTTTTTTCCTCCTAAGATCTTCGGCCCCAATTGAATCCGTTCTTTATTGATTGTCGAGGGTTCAACAAACCCGAGTGCGGGGAGGGGAGAGGGAGAGGAATCGCGGCAGGAAGATAAAGAAAAACGAAGCGAGCAGCTTTTATCCGCGGTTGCCAATTATCAAGCGGGGAAGAGCGATCTCGGTCACCCTTCAAGATCTGACCCGACCTCGGTTCGGAATTGAAGCGTCGGGGACTTAAAGCCACTGTACAGCGTACAGTGGCCGGCAATCCTGGCCAATCAGCGGACAAACAGACGCGCCGGGAATAAAGGTGAGCCTAATTGGCGCAATTCATATTCAAACGAGGTCCACGTCCTTGACTGTTCATCTCGCGCGTCCAGCGAAATTGATAACCGTACGCGGCGGCGAATTTTGTTGCAGCAGAGCAGAGAAGAGTATTCGCCGCTCGTTTTCTTCCGTTCTTATTATCGGACGACCTCTCTTTTTTCCTTTTTTTCCCCTTTTTTAATCGTAATTTTCTCTTTCCAATCGGCAGGACGTTGCCCCGCGAGGAAGGCCAGGCGTGGATTCTTCCTCCCTTCTCTCTCTCTCTCTCTCGTTCTTGGAGAAGAAATTTATCGGAAATTCCGAGTGGACGCCTCGAAGTTGCCTCGCGACTTCTTCTCTTTCTTGCGCAATCTTCGTGTTTCGAGGTTAGAGACAAATATGTTGTAGAAGTGTAATTGTAAGTTTGAGGAAGTTTTGGTATAGGGGATGTGTAAAGAAGTAAGGAAGAAGATTGAGAAAGCTATTCTTCAATTTTCAGAGTTAAAATCTCTTCCATCTTTCGTTGTTTAAATAGGAAATGGACGATGTTTGTTCCGATCAGAAATGAACATTTCGAGTTGCGAAAATATGGAAATTCGTGAATCGTACGATGTTTAATTAATTTTGCCGGCGTTCAACAGAGACATTCGCAATTATCGTGTTATTATTGTCTTTATTCCGATAAGAAGGTCACTCCGTCGGGCCATTAGCTTTTATTTTGCACCTATCTGGAGGATATCGCTCCCTCTCCCCCTCCCCTCGAGGAAATTCAATCGTGGACTTTGATCGTTTGCTTTGCAAGGTGGTCAACATTGTTGATCGAACCGTCGTAATGATTTTTATACTTATCTATTATATATAAAAACTGTCAAGGTTTCCAATTGTTTTGCTTCGAGTCGAATCACAATCGTGGATAAATTGCGAATATTTTTCCATTTTACAAAAAATGGATACGTATAAATAATAACAATAATAAAAAGAAAAAAATTTCTCGAGAAACATCGCGAGAATTTGAAACGTGGTATAATATAATATGGAGTTTTAAAAGAAGATGAACTAGATGGCGTTCGAAGGTCGAAAAACGATTATTCGAAGATGATCGTTTATCTCCCGTAGATTATAATTGCGTATATATCACAGAAAGACGTCCTTCGGCCGTGTTCCTTTCAGCATTCTACGCGTACACGTGCGTTCTCTCGTTCAATCAAACGCTTTGAACAAGATGCTCGCATTCTTCGTTCAGACACGTGACAGAGATTGCATATTCGAATCTTTCGATTTGGGGGCGTTCGAATTCGTTTGATCACGAATTTCTTCTTCGATTAACCGGATCAGTGTTGGTTGAACTTTATAATAAATATTCCTTTTCCTTTTTTCTTTCAACTCGATGAAAGTTGCGTGAGATGAAATTCAAAATTTATTTACGAGCAGTTTTAGTGAAGATAAAAATAGATTTTGCGAGGACAGGGATTATTGAACGAGTTTGCTTAATTTGCGAGAAAATTAGTTAGGAATAGGGGAAGGAGTGACGCTATAGGAGTGTCTGACTAATCGAAAATGGATATTTTCTAGGGGGGCGTAAATTATTCGATCCTTTTAATCCGAGAGTCTTGGACGTCAGTCGAGATATCGATGAGAAATGTTGGATTATTAAATTCTATATCATTTCAATTAATTAATTCGAATCCGTCACGATGTAGTACGAGTATCACTGATAGGGCTAATCGAATGGCTTCGTGATTAAGATTTATCATATAACCAATCTTCGTTCCTTCTTCTCGGATTTTCACAGGAATAGAAGGAAAGTAATTTTTAACTGGATCGATTTTTCGCTAAATTGAGATTTCCCAAAATTCCCAAATTGAATGAATATCTTTAATCGAAATTATTTTTAAAGAAAATCTCACACAAAGATTTTCATCACTCGTTTATTTCATTAACGATCACGTAGCAACGTTATTAATTTTCAAAGATGATCGATACATAATAATTTTTGTACAGATACATCTATCTGTATCTTAAAACACAAATGTTTGAAAATTAATAATTAGTAATGCGAAAAAAAGTTCCACGAAAAATTATTATTTGGATTATATCCAAGTTTTTGTTCCGAGCATGATTCACTTTCACTCACATTTGTCATGGGCTAATCCAATTATACATCTGAAAACGTCAATAAAAGAAAAGGGGATAGTTTCTTTCTAAGCTAAAACTTTCCTCTATTTATACGGATCTTTATCCGTATTGAAAAGCGACAGTATAACACCATTCACGAGTTCATGCTATAGGGTGTGCCCATGGCATGTCCCCTCGACCTACTTTCCCCTGTCTACTGGAAATCGAAGAGGGGTCAGGCTCGATGACAGGATATCCTGGGAACCCCCGTGAGAATTTGTCGCCACCCAATTTGCGAACGCATTTCGTACGTAAGCGTTTCCTTTATTGAGCTTATTCAAGTTCACGGATGAGAGGGAGGACAATGGTCGTTTTCTTATCGTCGATCCACGGTCGATGCCACCATAGATATCGTCTCCTCGACGATAACGTATTCCGTGAAATATAATACTATATTCCCCCCTAAATGAAAAAATATTATCTCTTTATTTTTATATCTTTGTGTAGTGTTTTATTTATTTGTTATTACGTGTTATTATTTGCAGTTTGATTGCAGTTTTGTTATTCCTTTTTTTTTTTTCGGTGACTTTTTGCTTGATGTTGTTGCATCAAATCGTTTTAATCTTCCAAGTTAATTAATGGATATATATATATATATATATATATATATATATATATATAAAACGTAGTTTATATTGGATTATAATTTTTTCTTAGAATCTCTTTCAAAAATTTATTTCAAAGCTTGTAAAACTATTGTTATCCGTAATAAAAAAAGCAGCATGTACGCTTTATCGAAAAACTCGTGTTTCGAAGATCAAAAAGAAAAAAAAAGAATAAAAGAAATTTCGATTATTTTAATATCGATAGCATCTTAATCTATCCAATTCTCATCAAGCTCTAAGCATCTTAAAATATCATTTTATTTATTTCCACGAACAATGGAAACGCGATTGAACCAGAGAGAGACCCGATTTTCTCATGCAAAACCATACCTCTCGCAACGTATTTTAATTGCACGTCATTATAGGCCAATCGAGCGACGCTTCTTTCCTACGCGCCATCTTGCATAATGCATTTTCTCACTCACTGTCAAGGTAGTTGCTCGTTTCGCCGCGAGTTGTGTTTCGCGTTGCACACACATATACACACACACACAAACCACGCGCGCGCGCGCATCTCCTCGACAAGAAACGATTGACCTTACGATTACCGGGAACTTTGGTACTCGCGTTACGTGAATAACACATCTTACGTGTGTACACGTAAGCAGCGAGTTGTCGGAATGTTTCAATAAGATTCACGTGCATCGTCCAACATGTGACCGCGGGAGATACGTGTCGTGAGCGAAACGCCGCGTGGAAATAAGCCGGGGTTTCCGATTGGTCGGCAAATATTCGCGGCCTTGTCGAACAGAACTCGAAAAATTTCGATCCGTGCCGCGATAGGAGACGACACGGGACGCCGATTTCCACGCCACCATTATCCGTCCGCGCGCAATTCAAATTAAATCTTTCCATTCTCATTTCGAAGGCAATTGGAATGAGGTTGGTAAACGATTTCCAATCCGTTACGATTATTCATGATCTCGTGATTTTATTCTTGGTATTCTATGGTATTCTTTTGCAACGATTGCGCAAAAGATAGCTTTTGGAAAAATTTGAAACGATGATTTTTCTTAGATTTTATCAATATATTTTATAAGAATTGTGTAAGAATAGAATAGTTTGTAATACATTTCTAATATATTTGTTTAATATGAATATTTTGAAAAGTGATTTTTATGGATATGGTGAATTATGCCATGTGGTGTAGAAAAAGAATTATATTTTGATAAAGAAATGTTGGAAAGAAGAAATTTTTATTCTTGAAAGTTTCTTCCTTTTTTTGACCTTCGTTAATTTTATCCATCGATAGTAAGCTACAATTCCATTTGATAATGAAACGATACAATTTACGGATTTAAAAAGATAAATCGTAAGTTTCTTCGATATCGATATCTTATCGTTTTTCATTTTCTTTCGTATTGCATTTTTACTTTTTCTTTCTGTAATCTCTTTGTATCGATTCGAATGCATGTGGACAATCTTGTTATCGTTATCGCTGATACTTTTGACAGATTAACAGCGACGTACATCTAGGCGCCAGTTTTTCATTTTGATTTCCTTTCATAGATAATCGTTTATATTTACAATTTTTACAATAAGAATGTTGTTAATCATCGAGTAAGATGAGTCAACATATGTTTATTTCTTTGATTCTTGCAATTTTTCATTTCATTGGTTTTTTTCTTTTTTTTTTTTTTTTTTTTTATTTTTTCAATTTTTTTTTTTTTTTGTTTTTTTTTTTTTTTTTATTTTTTCAATTTTTTTTTTTTTTTGTTTTTTTTTTTTTTTTTAATTTTGATCTCATAATTAATTTTGATACCGATTAAAAATTAGTGTATAAATAAAAATATGAGATACAAGGCACGAAGAATAATAATATTTGAAAAATTAAAATGGATAAACATGATTTAATTGCATTCGATTTTCTCTGCAATCCTCTTTTATCTCTCTTGAAATTTTTAATTTTTCCATTTTCTTGCGATAGATTAAAAATTTTCAATGTATGCATAATGTATATGAATATATTTATTAAAAATATAAATAATGCATTGAATATTGATAAGTTTGAAAATGAATTAAACCATGCATATTTATATCGAAGAAAGAAAGGAAAAAAAATTTCTAGAAGAAAAATTGTAGCTACACGTGGGACAAAAGTTTCTACTGTTGTTAAAAAACTTTCAAAGAAAAAAAAAATCTGTACGCTTTTGAAAATGGCTAAACGAAGTATTGAGAACATATACAATCTTTGTTAGAAAAGAGAACATCTACCAATTTTTTTCAATCCCTTTTTATTAATAACAACCACGAAACAAATAATTTCGAACTCGTTAACCCACAATCTACGAATTACGTTTCATATATCGTATTTTTAACTCAACATATCGTTGTTAATTTTAATATGGTCATAACCGAACGACTGACGAATCATCAAAGATTATAGTTTCACGTTTAAACAAGCTCGAGAAATTGTTTTTCCATTTGTTTTATTTCCATAGATTGAAATTAAAAAAAAAAAAAAAGAAAGAAAAACAGAAAGAGAGAGAAAAGAAAAAAGAGAAAAATCGTTTCCCCATATTTAAGATTGGTCATCAAACGTATGGAATAATTGTTTTCCATACGAAATTTTCAAGTTTACTCGATGTGCAATTCGAAGATATAGTATCACGTGCCTGGGTGGCCTTGAACTTGGTGCTGACGCACCGTTTCCTAACGCGACTATTTGCGCCATGCGACTGATAACGCACGATTGTTATTCACGTGTCGTTTTCCTCTGGCCTTCACCCGCGAATCTATATCATTACTTTTTTCTATTTTGTGCCACACGCTTGTACACAGCGTTAATGTTACACGTGGAAGGCGCCTCGAGATATATTCGTTGGAATGCACGAAGCAATTGGAATTTTAATTTGATTTGTTTTGCATCTGTTAAACGGAGAATTTTTATTATAGTAATAATGTTAAAGAATATTGCTATATTATCTATACGAAATATTCCTACGAATATCCACGAATATCTTGGAAGATTATTATAATAAAAAATAAGAAATAAATGGAAACAAAGTAAAGAAGGAAAGAGATCAACGCGTGATACTCTTCGATCGACAAAATATCGTTTTGTTTCTTTTCACGGGTTCCTTGGCAACGTTTCGCCCTTTGGACGAAGCGAGAGATGGAGGAGTCGCGAGACAGAAGATATCTCGATTCAATAAACGATCATTATATTTTTATACCAATATTTTACATACCAATATTTATCTTCGTTTCGACCTTTGGCGAATCGATTCTCCAAGGCAAATATTGGCGCTCCGTGTAAAATACGAACGACACGAACATGGAAATTAATTAGATCGTGTGTGGGAGGATAGTCTTTTTTTTTTCTTTTTCACGATCGAACAATTTTCAAAATTCGCGCGGATTAAAACGAATAATGCGCGCGGAGAAGGGGTACGTTTTCTGGCAGTGGCAAGGACATTCGTCATCCGTGATAACGAAACGCGTTACGCGTTCGCGTGGAAAACAGAGCGATTGTTTTGCGGGGAGAGGTGGGATGGAAATCAATAAAAGAGGATCGCCGCATTGTCGTCGAATTGGAAACAATACGCACACGTGAACTGGCCGAGCTTTATCGAGTCACGTGGAGAGAGACGTCAAGAAAAGTAGAGAAAACTTTTCTCGAATTTGGGAATTGATCTTGGACCAATATTTTGTTAAATAGAAAATGAAAATATCGATCGTCATATCGATTCCTGATATTCTTAAAATTTACTGTTACAATTCTATTATTTTTGCAGTCACTTGTTTCGTTAATTCGTTTAAAATATGTTTACGATGAGGTTTTCTTTTTAGGTAAGAAAATTTTCTTATTTTTTTTATGATGTAATTCGCGATTGTTCGAAGACCACACACAATGAGAGCTCGATAAGTCACGTTCTTTAATTTTTTTATAGGAGCGCAATTTTAGAGTTGGATTATAATTAAAATGGTTTATATTTTTTTATGTGACACTACTTTATATTTCGCGAAACTGATAAATTGTGAAAGGAATAGAGAATCGTGTAAAAGATTGTACTTTTCAGTATACGAGAGAACTCGGTAAAAATCAAGAAAAAGGATTGCAATGGAAAAACGAAAATCCGAGAAAGACGTCGCGAGATTTTATCCAATTTCTCCAAAAATTCCCTCGGTGGGTCTCGAAGCAATTTCTAGCCCCTTGATGGGGTTTGAAACAAAAAGAAAAAAAAAAAGCGGTCATCCTACGGGAAAAATAAGCAGAACTAAGCTAAGCTAAGTTTTTCCATTATTATCCAGCGAGAATATTTTTTACCGTGATCCAAACTTCTCCGTTTGAAATTAAATTTCAAATCTGAATATTTTTTTAAGAGGAATGTCTAAAGTTTTATTTTATTTTATTTTTCTACTACCAAATGCAACGTGAAATATAAATATAATTATCTACGATATTATATTAAAAAAATATTCGATATTTTTCTTCGTATCGTGTTTTTCTTTCCTTCAAGTTCAATTCAAAAAGAATTTTAACATCAAATTGTACAATCTTTCTTCTTAGACAGAATTTTAGATTTCCAAGTAGCATCACATTAAAAAGCAGCGACAAAGGATTTTGAATGAATTGTTCCTCCCTCGACAAATTGGTTCTTTATTTAGATTATCACATTTTCTTTTCCCTCTTATCGGATAGCAAATATAATTTAAATGGTATCATCCAGCAAGATTTAGAACTTTATTCAAATCAAACGCATAAATATCTCATAAAATTATCCTGCAAAATTCAACTGCAATAAAAAAAAAAGATATTCCATGACAAATCATTAAACTCTATATTTATTATATTCTTCGTCTCACATTAAATCGTCTCTAATATCGTGCCCATTATTCACTCTAATCAACGATTAAACATTCGAATTAAAATTTACGACGATGATAAACCCTCTTCGCGAAGGAGCCATCAACCGATCGAGCGAGTTCAAGTTTGACTTTTCAAGCCAGCTCTGATTAATGAACCCTCCCCAAACGGATTTTAGATTTCTATCTGCTCGAAACCTTCCTCGGCCGCGTTACCGCATCCCACCCCTCTCCCCCCTTGGTGAAAAATATTTCGTCCTTGGAAAGGAAGAAGAAGCACGGGCGTACAGTGGCACGTGCGTGTTCTTGGGGAATTTGGAGGTCGGCCTACCACCAGCGAAAATGATATCCACCACCTTTCGCCTCCCTTTCCCTCTTCATCTTCATCCCTTTCCTGTTCATCATCCTTTTCCCTCTCTCTCTATCTTTCTCATCATCCCTTTGGTCCCTCGAATTTTCGGGACCTTGAATCCTTTTCCACTCCCGACGATTCCTCCACATGCAAATCAACCCCTTGGATTTAAATCGGGCTCGAGCCTACTCCTGATTAACCTTCGGATATCCGAATTTATTGGGGCGATAGGGGTTGGGATGAATTAACGATTCTCATTATTTTCTATTACATCGTGATAGATTATTTTTTTTTATAATTTTTTTTTTAATTGTAATTTTATTGTTTAATGTGAATTGAGTTACGATTTATTTTTTTTTAATTTTTATTGTTTAAAGTAAATTGATTTACTTTAGAAAATTTGATGATACTGGAGGATTAGAAAAATAAAAGAAATTCAAAGTTCTGTCGTTAAGAGAAATATGAAAATATCGATCAGATAAATCTTTTCCTCGCCATCCTTCGATGGCAAACTTTCGTAAGAAGTCACTTTCCCTCCCCCTCGCCGTTTCTTTTATTTATTCCGATCATCGAGGATGATTCCGTCCACGTAGAAGAAGTTAACTCGAAGCCGTTTAATTTTTATCGCGGGGCAAATTGCC
>NW_006263522.1:79314-92018 GCF_000469605.1 Apis dorsata | reverse complement strand
GGGGGGGGGGGGGAGGGAGAACGTTTAATAATGTATTGCGAGGGTGGGTTCAACGTTTCGGAGGATGAGAAAAGGCTGATGAAGATACATCGCGACGTATTTTTAGAAATTTCTCGTCCCCTTCGCCTCTCTGTAAAAAAGGAAAGTCTCTTCTTTAAAACCGAAGGGACGTCCTTGGCTTCCTCGCTTTCTCCGTTTGCTTTGCTCGCGTGATTTTTGAATCGAATTACGATGTCTTGCGAAGTTCCTTTTTCTTTTTGTTTAAATATATTTTTATTTTTAAAACCATGATATTTTATCAATTATCAATTACCTTATTTCGTAATTTTTGATTTTCATCATCTTTAAATTTCTCGTAGATCGCCATATTTTTATTTTTCCATGAATTTCGATCCATCGAATATTTGAATTTCTCGCCATTGATTCGTATTTTATCAGCTTTATAATAATAACAATTATTTTCATTTTTATTTTTCAGAAAATAATTTAATCTTTGCTCGTCAAAATCGCAATGGAGGATTTCGCAGTCCCGTTTAAAAATAACGATTAACGTGTAATTCAAAGGAAGCGTCTTCGTTCCGAAGGATACGATCGAAAGATCGAGCCTACGAATGACGTGGGAATATCTGTTGAGGTATTTCATCCGTCGATCTTGACAATTTTTAAGAGTATTTTCGCGTCAGTGTAACCATCCCTGGTTGTTTTAGATGCCAATGGAGACAATCTTCGTGGCCTTTTAAATGATAATTTATTCATATCAAATTTTATGTAGTGGAAAATTGGAAGGAAATAATTTCTAGAATTTTTAAATATCCTGCGATATTACTTTCGAATCGATACTTTTCTAGAATACGAGCAACGATTCTCTTTATTATACGAACAACTGGAAGTTTGAAAATTTGAAAATACTTCCAAAAGATTGAAAATTTTCAGCATGAAGATTCGTGGATAAAAATTAGAATCGAAATTTGAATATTGAAAAGTTAAAACAAAGACGGTGGAGATGAATTTCAAAGTGCAAAACTCTCGACTGCGTGCTTCAATCTAGAGAAAAAGAAAGGAAAAGAAAAAGAAATGTTGCGTCGAGAAGACGAAGTCGCTTTGCGATTTCAAGTGCGATTCATTTAGCAAAACGGAAAAGTCGAGTGGCTTCTCGCTCGAGACTGACGCCACTTGTCGGCGAGGAAACGAGGAATTAAAAGGAAAAGCGTGTTAAAGGGGAAAGGCTTCGACCATTCCCCTTTCAACGTTTCCGTAACCAATAACGAAATCCCCTTTTCTTCATTTCGATCGAGCCACTCGTCGATCCGAAGATTAAATTAAGCATGTTTCATTATTTCCCTCGATTATTCCCGGAAACGGAGTGAAAAATATTTTATATACGAGTGGAGGGATTGAGGATGAATTTGAAATTAAAAAAGGTAATAAGATTGATCCCTGCTAAGGATGAAAGTGTGAAAGAAGTTGAAAGGGAGCTTTGGTAAATTAGATTCCATTCTGTAACTCTATGCTATTTAAGCATCGATCGTTAATTATCAATTTTCTAACGAGACGAATAAATAATAATAGCGTGTTCTGATACAATGCGAGGTATACATAATACACTGTCCTCGTTTTGCAGGAATGCAATTCGCTGTTATTCTATTAGCAACGATGGTTTGTGCAACGGTTTAATTACTTTAGACGTATCCTTGAAACTGATATCGTGCTTTGAATTGTAAATTTAGATAATCAGATAATGCGCTATAATTAACGATATAGAATATCTACCGTCCACAGGGATTAGGACAATTATGAAAAAAAAAAAAGAAATTAAGAAAAATTGTTGAAAACTCTATGAATTAGAACGTGTCCAAACGTAGAGAACGTAATGTGAAGAATTAATTTTCATTGATTTTCATCGAACATTTTCAATGTTGATTGTTATAAACTTGGAATGGCATCTCCTTTTAGATACGAATGAAATTTCATTTACAAATTTTTTTCAAGAATCGACGAAGCATATTGGATTATTCGTTCCATTCGATCGTTACCTGGTAATCAATTAAATTTTCTTTTCCTTTTTCTCTCTTTTTGAATTTCATAGATTTGGATCTATAATCTACTCCCATCACGTTACCTTTCCTTCTCCGAACGAAAAATATTTTCAACGATTCTTTGTTTCCTTCTTCCTCCTCGTGCAGATGAAAATTTTCAAAAAATCGAGGTACAATTCGATTCAATTTCGAAAGAAAAGAAGAAAAAAAGAAAAGAAAAACACGAGCAGATAATACCGTGCCCGCGGTAAATAGCTGCCTGTTGCTGTTCTCAAGGGGGTGGAAATGTGGTAGGTCGTTGCTAGCCGGGTTGTGCACCCCACTCTGCAAGCTGCATCGATCGGCTCTAGCCGGTGCAACAACCCACGCATACTGACCCCATACGTCCTTGTAGCTCGAGGAAGGATAACCAGGATACGGTGTTTTTGAACCTCGACATTTCGTGCATGGGATTATCTCCGATACCTGACAATCATTGACGAAAAAGTCAAGTTGATTTTCGACGATATTATTTCCCCTTTCGAGATAAGATCGATCATTCTTTTTTTTCTTCAAGAAGAAGAAGGAGAAGAGAATTTAATCGAAACAATGATCCTCGAGAGGGTGAATTTCGCGATTAATAAAATTCTAACAAAATTTCTCAACCTTAATTACGATATCACTTAACGGATTCGATTAACTTGGAAACGTTCTCGGAACACACACAGTAGAACTAATTGTTTCGAAACTTGTTTGGTACACATCTATCGATTTGCATACGCGTTCTCGGTAGCGGATCATTGAATCGCAAAACGATTTCCACTCGAGTATCGAGAACTTCGTTAAATAAAGTTAATGGACGTAAATATAAAAATTCTTGGAATTATGCGAACCGTGAAAACGCTGATCGAACGCTTTCAAGAATTAAATTCCAGTTTACCGCCTCGTAATTTATTCCACGTGTTGATTAATTAAAATCCGCTCGATGGATCAGGCATGGGTTATTTTATTCCAAACGAAGAGAGAGCTTTGATTATCATTATTATTATTATTATTTTTTTTTTTTTTAGCTTGTATACTATTGTACAAATGTTTATGGATGCGTTCAATTCGAATCAATGGGAATAAAGGGAGATCGACAATGTGCTTTCGCCATTCTTAGAGTTAGAATTTGCTTTGATCATTGAAATTTGACCTTCTGTTATCGAGCTTGTGTAACAGAGACTTGGATATGTCAGAGGTTATTATTATATACCGCGTGAACGTACCGAGGATGCGAACAATGATGGATAAATAAGCGTGGAACTTCGTTTAAAGATTCCCTCGAAATTTTTATACATACGAGAAAAGGATTAAAGGGAAGAGAAATTTGGATTTTTATTGATTGATGAATATTTCGATCGAAGCAAAATATTTTATCTTCCAAATTTGCAATTATATATAATTATTCGTAATACTTAATACTCGTTTGTGAAAAATTTAAGAAATTGAGCTTTGATAATGCACGATACATCGTGTATGCGAAACTACTTGCTCCATTAAAATTGAAAGAAGAAACGTTGGAAAACGAGTGTTAAAAATTTTTAATTGGAAGGAGGAATATAAGATAAGTATCTTTTGTGCACAACACACAAATTAGAAATTCAGAACACGTTATTGCTGCTTTTGAATTATGAACTATACACTTGTGTTCTTGACCCGAGGTTTAATGTAACACAATGGTATGAAAGAATCCTACTCCAAAGACTTTGGAGGATCGATATTGTGTTCAAATCAATTCCTTTTTGACGATCCTCCGTTTAGAAATTGAATCTCAATTGAATCGCTTTCGAAATTTCAAATTTCAATTTGCAGGCGATTACAAAATTTTCGATTCGAGAATTAACGTTCGTCGGATCGGAACGAATAACAGGATAGTGTGACGTGGGGAAATGAGTTCGGGGTCTTGCGAGGTCGTCGCGATGAAATCACCCGGGAATTGGTATTAAAAAAAAAAAAAAAAAAAAAAAAGAGGAAGAAGAAATCTTAGTCACCCGTACATTATTCATACCAAAGCGTTATACAAGTATCGGTGTTAATCGAGGTTAATATTTAACTTCCGGTGAGATGAATACATCGAGTCCAATATCGGAATATCGTTCTCTTCAAATTATGCAGAATAAGGAAGCAGATGTAAAATAAAGTTTATTAGATTTACACACAATATACGTCGTTGCAAAAACAAAAAAAAAAAAAAAAAAAAGAAAAAGAAAAGAAGCAACCCTCGATCACAAGATTGCATCATAGCGCAATTATAAATTCATATAAATTATGAATTCAATATAAATTGGTGATTCGTTTTAACTATGCACCCTTTTGTTGGACAAAAATTTAAATTTAACTTCGATGAAAAATGAAATTTTGTTTAAATATCGTTAATCTTGCGAATCTTAATTTTTGGAACATCTTTTGGAATATTGTTTTCGTTATCTTGGCGATTATTTCACCGATGGTAAATTCTTAATTAATTTAATTCCTACATCGACTTTCGATAAATTGATTCGATTAATTTTTTTAATCCCTCTTACTTATCATTGAATTGTGTTTGTGAGACACCTGTGTCTTTACCAGGCTGCATCCTACGCGAACTTAAACGCTCGGTTTAATACAAGCACGGCCGAACCTTGACACGATTCTTCTACTTCTCACAATTGAGAATATGAACTAGCTAAAGGCGACCAAACTTCGCCGTATCTAATTGTAAGCGAGATCTCTCAGATAGAATATATTCTAGGATAACGCTTATAAATAACTCTGCTCCACGCTTCACCACTTTTTCGATTACTTATTCAAACAAATAATCGACTAACTTAATTATTTAATAATTTCATTCACTTGAAAAACTCGTAAAAATATTTTTTCGATATAGAATTATTCGAAAATATCAACACTTTTCACAGGAAAGGGGATTATTATAATTTTCCCTCGTATTCGAATACTATATAAAAAAAAAGAAAAAAGAAAACCCTGATCCAATCGATCATGAGGGTTAACGACGTCCTTGACGCAGAAACACACGTATATCGAATATCAAGCCCAATAAAGAACGTATATAACATACGTAGACATCGAAGGAGATCGGCCAATAAGACGGCCGAATACATATTTCATACGATTTTGGACGAGGGTAATTGGTCGAGAAAAACGGGACGGGGTTAGAAAACAGAAGAAGTTACCGCCTTTTGTTTCGATCGAGCCGGGGTTTAATTAATCCACCTCGTCGCTGCTCGTGTTGACGCGAAATTAAGGACGGCCGGGAATTATTAACTAATTGTGGAGGCCTTACGCGACATTCTTGGCCGCGTTTTAGGTTCACCTAGCCGCCCTGACCGGCCGGCTGGAATTGTGTCAAGGTCCTCGATAGACTGAACTTCGGCCGTTACAAGTGTGGAGGCATACACAAGGAGTGGAAGGCCTAGCGCCAAGGCAATCTAGATGGCGTGGGGTGGCCATCGACGCGGAAAGATAAATTTTTCATCACGATTTTGTTGACACTAACTTAAAAAATCCTCTTTCGGGATGGACGAGTTTTCGTTTCGTATACGCGGTTTAGTTTCCTTTCAGCGGAGAAGCGGAAGTTCCTTCTTCCTTCTTCTCCACGGTTTAATTTATCGATTGAAAATTTTATGAAAATTTTTTTCTTCTAATCGCACGCGTCCAGTCTCTCTTTCCCGAAATTTCTATACATTTTTACAGAACTCGGGTGTAATAATGTTATATTATTACGCAAGAGGGGAGAGGGATTATTAAATTATTACATAATAGGAGGTAATAAGCGTAACAAGAAGTGTTTACATTCCTTTACGTTTTATTCGGCAGGAATTATATAAGACTTTATTATTTAATTTGATGTGTTACAATACGGATATTACAATATGTTGTAACGATATTACATAACGGAAAATAATTCACGCTAATGATATTTCAATTATCAGGATATAACGGAGAAGATCGGGGGAAGGATTACGGATTAGCAGCCGTTTCGTAATTCATTGGGAATGGTTTTAGAGGGATATTTAATCCCCCACAGAGTGCACCCTTGGAAAAGGAAATTAAGCTGTTCAAAGCTTTTAGGAATAATAATTCGTTGCTCTTTTCTCGTCTTCATTAACCAAACGAAGGAAGAATTCTTACGGAGGATCCATTTTGTCTTTTTGAAACCTTTCCCAATAATTGTATTATCTATTTACGTTTCACACTCTTATTCCTTCTTTCCGAAAATTAATCGAACGTTTTATTTTCAAAACATTGGAAAAAACTTGGAAGATTAACCAAAATACTTATCGAGTTATATATTTTAAAATTTATTTAAAATCCTCGCGTTTTATATCTATTTTTCATTAATTTTCAATTGGACGATTAGGAAGCGTAGGAAGCGGAGGAATGTTAACGAGAATGAAAGATGGAAAGATTCCATGATGCGACAAGCTGCAAGATAACCGATCTGTGCGCCAGGGATCACCTGTTTGTCGTCGGATGACGATCGTCTGGTATGCGAGAGATCGATCCGATCCGTTTCCAACTCGACGAAGGACGATTTCTCTTCCTTTCGTCATTATTAATCGAGCAGAGTCTGCGAGCGCGGAAAGCGTCGAGTGGTATCAGGACCTTGAAAAGGGGGTCGCACCTGCATCCCATCTCTCACGATTCCTCGCTTGCTTTCCACCTGAGGAGATAGACCAACTATGGAAAGTATGGGCGATAAACAGGCGACTCTTATTCAAACTCAATATTTCCTTTGTCGAGTTGGAGAGAGAGAGAAAGCTCGTAAAGATTTATTAATATTAAGCATCTTCTTTCACCTGCTTCGAGAAATTGTTGCCCTTTAACGAGAGAGGAAGATCTTATATAGTGTTCAACAGCTTTTATTCAAGGTCTGATTTCAAAGTCTGATCGAATAGAAGAATTTTGGAATAAAATACAAGATTTCATTCAGGTTTGTTCGAATCTTTTAAGGTATTTAAAACCTCGCTCATTGCTCGAGATATTAACATATTCGTATATACTCACGTAACATCCTATTCTTTTTTTTACAAATGATTTATCTGCCCAGGAAAACGATAGAAAAAGAAGAAGAGAAAGATAAAAAGGAATATTCTAAACGATGGAAAAAGTTAGATCGAAGGAAAAAATTCGATCATCACCTTGCGATTTCATCGTATTATGTCAGATTTCTCCCTGAGAGGTTATTTTTCGATCCTCCTTGCCTGGAGGATTACTTTTCAAGACGGCAGGCAGAGTCGGTGAAAGAAGCTCGTGCCCGGTTTTCGGGCACGTGGAGGGCAGGCCGCGAACAGGGTCGAACAGTGTGAACACAATGTGTGGAATACATTGAATAAAAAACGAGCAGGTGGTTGGGACGAGCAGCGGTCTCCTCAGCCAACACCTGCCACCAACGAAATGCTTTTTTACGGAGATATCAAACTCCGTACAGAACACATCTTGCCTTTCCAAGGATCCACTTTGTCCATAAATATAAATGTAACACGGGGAGAGCACAATTGAGTATCAAATGAAAATATTAGGAAGATGAGGAGATAATCCTTATTTAAATATGTTACGTATTGAATTAATTGGATTAATTTTGATTCCTTGAAGAAAGGGATGTTTTTTGTACCTTCAAAGCATATATATATATATATATATAAACGGAATCAATTATATATCTTCCCTCCTAGAATGATTATAATCGATTAATTAATCGAATATTTAAATACTTAAAGATACGATCTTATTATTCGACGATGGAAACATTGGAGATACGAATCAAGAATTATTCTATAGTTTTCACGTGGCATCGGGGAGAGGTTTATCAATCAAACCTTACATCATATAGGTTCACGCGTGGCGCGTGTGACCTACATAGGAGGCGTATAAAAATGTGTTCCCGACAGTCATGTGCCAAACGCACGGGATCCAGGGTGTCCGTCTGGCGTGACGACCCAGAAAATCGACGTTGTTGAAACACCTGGCCGGCCACCTTCCTCGCGGTTGTACGTTTCACCACGTGACCCTCGGTAGTCGGGCCCAGTCCTTGATAGACCGAATACATAATTTTAATGTATTGAAAAAGGAGAGAAAGAAAGAAAGAAAGAGAGAAAATGAAACGATTAATCTGACCCCTCGATAACAGTCATCCGTTACGTACATCCGTTTCAAACGTCGCCTTTCCTCTGCACTCTCTCCGGCACAATTACTCGTTTCCGACGTGGAACGCCATTTTTTATTTTCTTCCGTTCAACCTCCCCTCGGGAAGGGATGTTTATTGGACTTATATATTTGGAATATTACATCGAGGTTTTCCTTTTTTTTTTTTTTTTTATTATAAACATTCAGGCCATCTTCTTTAAAGATAAATAAGAAATCGAATTAAATCGAATCGAATTTTGACGTTTGAAAATTGGAAATGAAAAGAATTATTATATCGTGGCATATTTGTGTTACGAGTCATTTTATTTCTTCGTGTGTTTACGAGTATAGGCATGAACACTGGTCTTAATCCGGCCAATTGGGTATAATGATGCCCAGTGCACGTTTTTCAAAATTACTTATTTATGGGCAGTGGTCAATTAATGTTTAATTATACGGAAGAGGCATAAATTACGATAAATTATAAGATAGTTTAACCGTGAACGGTCTAAAAAGAGATCCACGAAGAAGATCGATTATCCCGTAATCGTCGTGTACGAAGGACAAGCTTTTATTATTATTTAAAATATCAAAATTAAATGGGAATCCTTCTTTCAAGTGGACAACTTAAATGTATTTAATCTTGATCCAAATGATTCGATTTATTCCACACAATTTTTCAAACGATCCAAGGGGAATAATTGTTGTTGTTTCGCAAGAAAAGATTTTCACAAGATTTCTTGTCCGTCGAGTATCTTCGAAATATCGAGCAACGACCTCGAACGAGGAGGATCGGTGGATGGAGGCAGGTGGCCGACCCGTGGTGTCCCGAAAAACGAAGATGTCCAATCACTACCTTGGCCGGTGGTGTTGGGTTCGACCCGGCCGAGACTCTCGCTTTCGACTCTCCAACAGTTGCGAAAACATCGATTCAGGATTCTGGGTCGAGATCCACGATTTCTCGATCAATTTTCAAGCCTGCTTTCCTTTCCTTCCTAAAAAAGGTTAAATTTTACCAAGATTGAACTTTAATAAGCACCTCTGTCTCGTACCATTATTATTATTAATTAATTCGAATTTTTTTTTTTTTTAAATTTCCTGGCTTTTAAAAAGTGGACAAATTTTTTCAAATATACGTTTGAAAAGTTTCTGAAATAATAATAATGGAAATAAACTGATTATCGAAAGAGAGATCTCGCATCTGTCCAAAATCAGAGGGATTGAAATTAATTTCGAGTATGGAAGAATCGAAGAAAGTAAGAAACAAAATTGCGGAGCTCGATGCCTCGATAAAGATGGTTGATGGATGATAATTAATATTTTCTCCGGGTAACGTGAAACATAGCGTGTTATTAACCAACGATACGATTATTTAATCTCGAGACTCGGGGGATCGATGCAATAAGAATACACCGATTATCGCGCTCGTTCCAGACTTTATATCTCCCCACCTTTTCGAATTCTTGCTCATTTTTCCATCGTTGGACCACCCGAAAGCGGTGCATCCATCCGGGTAAGACGAGGGTAACTCGAGATCCCAAGACGTTTATGCTGGTACCCAATGCTCTTCTCCTCCTCTTTGTTTCTCGTCAATTCAACCTTTGACCTTTTGTTTTCAATTGATTATCGCTAATTTTATCTAATAGAATCAATTTTTGATTTATATATATATAGATCGTTGTTAAATTTACGGGTGTAGATTTAGGAAAGGATTTTTGAAGAAGATCGTATTTGATTTGTTAAATTTTAAAGAGTTTTTCAAGATTGTCGAGTTATTTTCACTTTTCTTGATTTCCTGTTAATTTAGATTGCAAAAGTTTAAAGGTTGAAGTTGAGGATCTAGTTTTTTATTAAGGGTAGGTTATATTATCTTCGAGAGGGATAAATTTTCAAAACATTTACCCTTTAATTTTAACTTTTTGAAATTTGTGCCACTTTTGCAAATGTTACGTTCCAAATATCAAATATTTATTCCATCAACTTGTCAAAGCGAATGATAAAAATTCGAAGGAAAATATAATATTAAATATCAATCAGTGAATAATTAAATTGCATCAACATTTTGATTTCAAATTTGATCTCTCCTCCTAAATTATATCTCATATTGAGATAGAATAAAGTCGAAGGGATAATTGTTAAAATCGAAACATCTGAGAAATCCAATTACAATTCGAATTCGATAACATGGTGTTCGTTTACGATTAATTAAAATCGATATCTCGAAAGAAATACTCTCGATAACGTAGAACCACCCTTATCTCATTTTTCCACCTCATCTCTTTCTCCCCAACTAAATTTCCACCACTTATATTTCCTCTCGACTCCTCGACCTCTGCGAGAGATTCACCCCTTAAAGTGAAATCCGCTCGCGAGAGTATAGGAGGAAATCGTGGAGGGGCTCCAATTATTCGACCGTTTCCGCTTTCTTTCGATCTTCTTCGTTGAATTTCCACGAGCCTCGGCTCTCGTCTCGAGGTCGGTTCGAAGGCGTCGCCGAAAAGACGTCTCCGTTTTGTATTCGATGCACGAAGCCAATTATCGGAAGAGTTTCCACGGTGTTCGAAACCTGGCTTCGACCTTGGCTGGATGAATAGCTCTAGATCGTAGCTTCCCTTGGATAGATACGATTAGAAACGTTTTCAATGGCGCAGCTTCCGTTCCAAAGACAATGCCGTTTATCGATCTCGTCGCCTCGAATAACTCCCTTTTTTCGATTATTCCTTTCTTTATTTTCTCTTCCCTTTACTCCAACTTGAGATCTTATTATTAATCAGAATAGATTAGTATTAATTTCTATACGCGATTCTAATTTTAATTCTAATAGTATTTCTTTGTATCTACCTATCCAACCGAGGAGAATCAACTCGCGTTTCGAATTAAAAAATAAAGAAAACACCTCTCTCATCGAATCTTCTTCTCATCCTACTCTTCGAAAAAAGAAAATTCATCATCTAATTATCCTAAAACTCTCGACTATCTCTAATCCATCGATCTCAAAATGTAACAAACAAATAAATACCGATAAAACCTTTCCAAATTCCCCCGAAGAAATCCATCATCTATCCTTCATTAACTCAACAATAACAATCGATCATGATCAACATACCAAACAATTGTTGTTTCTTCTTTTTCTTCCCCCCATCTTTTCTATCATTATTCATCGATCGACATCGATGCACTATCCTTGCCGTGTTATTTTCCATAATGAGGGTTCAAGTTTATTCTCGGTGGTCGATCAACAGGTTGAGCCGAGAGAGAGACAGAGAGGGGAAGAGAAAGAGAGAGAGAGAGAGAGAGGGATGGTCGAGGCGCGGCGTAGTCGGAAAAGGGCAACGTGGCCTATTCCTCTCTCAGCAGAGAGGGTTGAAAGGAGAAGGGGTTGTAAGCCGGCCCGGTACAAGGGCAAACACACGAGTGGGGGGTTGGAGGGAAGCGAAAGGGGTTGCTCTGACGTCAGGATGACGCAATGCTGCAACCTCCTCTCCCCCTCCGTCCCCTCCCCCTCCTCGTCGCGCATCCTCCTCGCCCTACGACTGACATTGACACTGGCCGAGCATCGATCCGTGTCCTCGAACGAGGTGAGTGGCGAGAGGCTCGCTCGAGGGTCACCCGAGGCTTGCCGTTTCAAGCCGGGTTGGAGCTTGATCGGAGGTCATCGGAGTGATTTACCTCCTCTCCGTCCTGTTAAAACGGGAACGGGATCGATCCGACCGCTGGTTGAACCGCGACAGAGACGTCGAAACCGACCGATTGATAAGTCTCGATAAACACGACGACGCGTCGCATGTACGTGGATGTGGGTCAGGAATGGTGGGAGGGAGGAAGGGTGATTCGAAGTGGAGGATTCTACGTTCTCGATTAATTGGTTAATTTTCAATTTTCGAACAATATTTAAATTTGAAGAGTTTTAAGATTAAGAAGATTCCTTGATTTACATTTCTTGTTTAAATCTATGATTTCAGTGAGACTCTGTATTTTGAAGAGTGTTTAAGATGATAAATTGGAGAAGATGTAAAGATCGAATATAGGAAGATTATTAAATATTTTTACAAGAAGGAAAAATCAGAAATTTGATTTAGTTTGGTAATATATTTAAACGATTATGTAGAAACTTTCTCTTATTATTGTTAAAATCTAAGATTAAACGAAACAGATCTTCCCGATAAAGTTATTTTCTCTTCCTCGAGGGCGAGGAAGTGTAAAATTCCATAGTTAGTAACTCTTAGAATGATTTACCTTCTCCGTTCTATTACTGGAATACCGATCGATTCGTTGACGCCAGTAACGAGAATATAAAACAGCCGATTGTATTTAGAAGGTCCACACCGTTAATGTTGCAGGTAAATAGGTGGAATGAAACGAAAGGCAAACACGTTTTAATTCGCGTCCCATTCTCGTCGATAGAAACACAAATACACTAACATTTCGAAATAAAACGATAAAATTCATCAATTATCTTCCAAATAGAAATACTGATCTTCGTCATTTCATATTTCAAGATTATTGCAAATAAAAATTAAA
>NW_006263522.1:74965-78898 GCF_000469605.1 Apis dorsata | reverse complement strand
CCGATCTTCGTCACTTCGTATTTCAAGATTGTTGCAAATAAAAATTAAAATTAATTTTATTTTGATAATTTTTATTGTATAATCTAGAAATAGAATGTGTATATAATAAATTTTTTTCAGAATTTTTGTTCGTGCAAATAATACGAATAAATCGAGGAATCGATATCTAATAATTTTCTTCCAATACATTCGTTTAATCTTCCTTTCATTTTCAAACTTAATTCATTCTAACGAAGGCCGGTATGATTTAGTTACAATTATAAATCTTTTTTCGAAGATTCGAAATTCAGTTTAATAATAGCAGTCGTATTTCCGCGAGGTTAATATCGGTAATGTTTTACCGATCTTTATAAATAAAACGCGGAAACGTCACGTTCACGGAATATCGTTTCCGGTAACACACATATAACCATCGCTGAATTTAGTATCCTTCAAGCTTGAATGGCTACAAACGATTCAATTATTCAAAGAATCGTGAAAGAAACGATTCTCGATTTGTACGAATCTTATTTTTACAATCGTATATTTACGATAATTATGCAAATGTATATCACGAAGAGAATTCATTTAAATGTCAATCAAGAATACAATTAAAATTAACATATATTTTTCGTATATACTTTGAGTAATTATATACATATATATATATATTAATTTAGAGCGTTTGATTGGAGAAGTCGAGATTCGAACTCGAACTGTTGAAAAAGGGAAGAAATCATCAGAGATCGAAATTAAAATTATCAAGACGATTAATACGTTCGTTATTTAAAGACGATATTACTTTATGCGAGGAATTTCTTGATCGATTTAAAGAAAATTTGCATACCGAGTGAATAGAAGGGAGGATCGTCTTTAATATTCGATCGACCTTACTTCGTCGTCGTCGTCGTCGTCGTCGTCGTCGTGATGATGCTTTTATTAAGAGATTCACTCACGCTTTCCTATGTATTTATCATTTTAACGTGGATGGAAGACTGCGTTACGGGGACGCAGAAGTCGTTTCGAAGGGGATGCAACGTGCTGCATGGCAATCGCCACGTGCCAAGGTTAACCTCCCCTAAGTTCAGTTTAAGGTCAGGGGAGAGTCTCCTTTTCAAGGATGTTAAAAAGGAAACTCGTGACATCCATAAAGAAACGAAACGAGCCTTGTTCAGATAATAGAACATCCCCGTGGACGGGTAAAAAAGTTCAAAACATTTCTGCTCCAATCATACTTCGTGGCCACGTGTTGTTCGAATTTGTAAGAAAAAGAAAAAGGAACGCATCCGTTCGAATAAAAATCGAATAAACGAATTTCTTTAATATTCATTAGAAGAAGAAATTTCTCGTGAAAATATCAACGATCTTGTTCAATCCTCAAAAAGATTACAGTTATTATTTTATTCTTTGACAAGAATAATTCAAGAAGAATTATTGCAAATTTGATAATTGATTTCTTATAACGAACATACACCATAGAATTGATATACGAAGAGAAAAAAAAGGAGAACGATTATTTTCGGATATCTCTTTTTTATAACAATCCACGTAGGTGTTCTGGCACAGGGGAATATTAATTTAGTTATTGATAACTTCTCGCGGCCTTGGCCTTGCTCGATGCAACAAACTGTTCGCATTCGATCGAGATGATTCACACGTGCTCGCCGAGCCTTCTGATATTTTTAGAGGCCGCCATTCTGAGATTTCCTTTCGATCGAGGATCGATCCTCTTAACGAAATAAAAGTCGATCGATAAAAATATGAAATTAATCTTAACGAGCTAAGATAATTATAAATAAGAGAATAATCTCAATCTGAATGCTATTCGAAGAAGCGTGTTTCAATCGTGAAACGAGAATTTTACGATTCCGCGAATGGAATAATTTCAGTGCAAGCTCTTTATGAGATCATCCTGACAAATGATAACGCCCACGGGGATCGAAGAAAACTGAACGAGTTTAATTATTGCAAGAAAACTTTAGAAGAGAAATATATAACGAAGAATCGACTTCTTTTATCTGTTTGCAATATTTTTTTTTATTCTCCATCCAATAATCAATCAATTAATCATAAATAACTTCCCATCCACTGACTAAGTTAAAAGAACACTAGATCCTAGGCCAGAGACGTTATAAACGGTGGATTTCTAACAAGATGGAGTCTGGATTCGTGTGGATGTTGACACTCCAGAAATAGCGAGGGGGCCGAGTACCGTAAACGTTGGTATGCGGCCATATACGCAGAAGAAGAACCATTCAATGCTCGCGCCTCTTCTTCCTCTTCTTCCACCCTCTTTCGACATTGAAAGCCCGGCAAGAGTGCAAGGAACTTTACTCCACGGCCAATTCTCAGGCAGCTGGCGCGCCTCCATCTTCGTCACGGAAACCGAAAGCGGGTTCCTCGACGACGAGAAATTAACACGAACGATGACAGAGTCCTCCACCGACAAATTTATACAAATTTATGCTTTGAAATTGAATAATCGAGGATAGAATGCGAAATGGAGATTTGATCGAAAATTAATATTTAATGGATGTTACAGAATCCTTGAGCGAGGATTACTAAAAATTACTTGTCGAATTATAAATGTTAAAAAACAGAAGAAATACAGAGAAATTCTAATTCCTCTAAGTCGAAGACCATCTGCTTTCGACACATAAACACGTTCAAGTGCGAAATGGTTTCGTCGAAATCGAATAGATTGAAGGCGAGAGGGTGGGAAAGAGGATGGAGGAGGAATCTGGTGCAAGGATCCCATATGGATTGGCAGAGCAATGAGTGGATCGGGTTGAACGGCCTGCCGTGCATCCAGACTGCAGACGTCCAATAAAAATATCTTACGTCGGTGTCTCACTCTCCTGAACACCGTCCCTCTACCCTCATTCATCGCCAAATTATTTTTATTGTTGGATAACCGTCGTTGAGAGAGCGTTGCTCGTTAGCCAGCCGCAGCATTCTTCTCGAATTGACGGTCACCTACCGAAAAGCATATTCTACCAAGCTCTTATTAACCCTTTCGACCCTCTCGATTAAAATTTTCTTTCTCTCTCTTTCTCTTTCGAGGATTACGATAATATATATATATATTACATTCGTTCGAAACTGTTCAGTCGTTTGCTCGTATTTTAGAGAGGAAATTATATTATATTATGATCGGATTTGGAATGATTATTGTTGAAGTTATTCTGATGTAAGAACATTGAGATAGAAGATATATCTAAATGAAGAAAAAGATACGTTAAAGATACGTGTAAGATAATTCACGTAGCCAAATTTTTAATGAAGGAACAAGTGTTTCGTGGTAATTATATAATTATAAAGAAATCTCTTATTACGTTTCAATTTGGATTAAGAGGTATAAGATGTAACCGATGGAAATAAGATTGTTATTGTGATGTTATAATAGAATACTCAAAGATATTATAATTTCGCATTCTTGCCAAGAGAAAAAGATATTTTTGATTAAAACTATAATAATTCGAAACGAGATTTTTCTATATAAAATATAAAAGAAAAGTTGTTATCACAAATAATTATACAATTTTATTTAATTTTTTAATAATTCATAATTCCGAACGTGCACTTTATATAATAATAATCACATAATAATTATCCCTAAATAATTAAGATTTTGAGCGAGGGCCAACACGTAAATCCAAAATTTAAAATCCCTTATGCAACATCCAAGCGCAACGAACGTACGCTTGAGAACGAATTATACTCGATATAAACTTGGAACCGTCGCGCGAAGAATTATAAACCCTTCTCCTCCTCCTTCGAGAAAGAAAATTCGTGAAATTTTAATTTACCGGCGATTAAAATTTTAATTTTAATTTACAGCCCGTTGGTGGCGTGTTGTAAACCATCAAACAAATTGCGCGCGGCCCTTTCTTCTTCGGCCATCGAGTCCCCTCCCCCCATCCCACTCTGACTCCGAATTTCCTCCTCGAATTC
>NW_006263522.1:70692-74531 GCF_000469605.1 Apis dorsata | reverse complement strand
ACGATTTACGAACGCCTCTCTCGAGCCTCGTCGTCCACCCTTTCCTGGCCGGCGGCTCGCGTGATTTAGTTGTAACATCTCTGTGGAGGGAAGGACCGGAGGAGGAACCAACCAAAGGAGAAATTGGCAATGGTACAAAGGTCGGTGGCAAATAACTAACCGAGACAGACCGCCCCTCTCTTTCCTCTCCAACGTATTGTGCCCGTTACGTTATGCTCGATTGTGGGGAGCGGATGTGGAGAGGAGCTTCGTTGGAAATGGGGTTGAAGTTTTTAATTTGAATTAAAATCGGGGACAGGTTTCTTTTTTCTTTTTTTTTTCTTTTTTTTGAAATTAATTTTCAACTCGATTGATGATGTGCATGCATATGAGTAAGGGAAGAATTGAAAGGATCCGTTTGAAAAATAACCGTGCCGAATTTGTGCGTTTTATGAGTGACGTAACTCAAATAACAACTTTCTCTTTCCTTGCATCTTCAATATGTATATATATATATATATATATATATATGAGTTCAATCGTTTCTTAAGAAAATTTCACTTTCACGTCAAATTTCTCTCCTCGTGTAATAATTTTTTAACATCGTTTCATTTTCGTCGAAAGTGTTCAAATATATTTTGTTTCGTTGTATTGCATATTTCTGAAAAAAAAAAAGGGGCACAGGTTTTGCGATAAATCTAATATTCGAAGGCCTATCTCGAGTGACCTCGAAAAACGAGAAACCTTCCCTCTTCTTTTTTTTTTTTTTTTTTTTTCGACGTCGTCCCATATATGTATTTGTTAGCCCTGTTTCCGCTCAGATGACTCGCACAACGACGGTCCCTGCCTTCGTTGACCAGGGTCGCGTGGGTGATTTTACCCGATCTGGAGGGGGATGCGTGCTCCTTTATTCGGATGCATCGACCGTTTATTTCGATATTATGCTAATAACGTTTTAAACAACGAACATTTGGATTGGATACTTGAAAAGGATGCGAGGAAGGGGAAAAAAAACATCGGGTGCAAAAAAAAGAGCCACTCGTACGAAGATAGAATGTAAAATATATATCGCTGGATATTGGTAGCGTTCTTAAGTGGTTGGTCGATATACACGGTGTCTTTATAAAAATTCACTCTAATTTTCATCACTCTGTTGCACAACAAATTGATACTTTCTATTATTCCTTTGTCACTTTTTCGTTTTTGTTTTTTATTTTTTTTCTTTTCTTTTAGAAAAATTGGCGACGAGATGAAGAGAGAGAAAGAGAGAAAGAGAGAGAAATTTTAACAGGATGGAGAAGAAAAATGTATGCAAATGTATGCAAAAGAAGAGATAGATCTATTTCCTGGTGACTGAAATCCATGTACATCTTCGTCCATGTTAATTCCTCCACTCAATTGAATTTTATTACAGCTGTAATAACAATAATCGAATTCGAATATAGGCCAGTCATAAAATCTCTCCTCCTACTTTCTATAACATCCTGTACAAACTGCGGGTCAACCTCACTGGTTCTCAACCTGATCACTTATAGATCTACAAAAAAGAATCATTATTGCCGTCGTGTTTAATATTCTTGCTACTTGAACTGAAATAAAATCATATTAACTCTTTCTATTTTCCTTATAGGCCAGCAAAGGAGATACAAATCCCGCCTAAACTGTTTTCAACATTCGGCGACTCGTGTTAATACTTAAAAAAAAGAGACCAGTATAGAGACCAAAATCCATAGAATCTTCGAAGTATCCGGCCCTCCGAGTCCCAGAAAACCGTGCCACAACGGACCCACAATCGACAAAGAGTAACCGGCAACTCTCCACTTTCCGATCCAATTGTTTTTCGACTCGGCTGATCGTTTCAGGACGAGCAGGTACACAGCTCGCCTGTCCCTGAATCGAGTCAACCCGGTCGCGTGGGTGATTTGGGCCCGGTGGTGGGGATAAACGTCGGTTGGCGCGCGACGGTGGGGGCAAAGTGGGCGGGGCGAGCGACGGTCAACCGTGGAACACGGACAGACGGACGCGCAGTGTACCGATAGGGATGCACCGACCTTGGAGGGATTTTTGCGTCTACCGTAGTGCGTTCACCCCGAGTCAAGCGGCGAGCGTGCCGTGGCCGGGGTTCAGAAACGCGACTCCCTTCTTTCCCGGCCTCTTTGTCTCCCCTTTCCCCCTCCCTCTGGCCCTTCGTCGTCCCTCCACTCGTACTTCTGTACCAGGCCCTTTTTTTCCAGCCGTCTCCGTTCCAGCCTTATACCCGAGCCTCAAACTCGCCGGCCGCCTCACCCTTCCAGCCCTCTCTCTCTCTCTCTCTCTCTCTCTCTCTCTCTCTCTCTCTCTCTCTCTCTCTCTCTCTCTCTTCGAAAGACGCTCCAGGGGCGGAATTTTTGCGCTGGCAAAAGTCCGCGACAGGACACAGACAATGGATGGGTTAATGGCTCGAAGGAATCTTGTGATCGGTTCGAACTTCGTTTGATCGAAATTTTCTTTAATACGAATTAGAGATGTTGTGGAAATGGAAACGAGTGGTGAATAGTATTCGTTATATTGTTCGATGATTGGATAGATGGAAATTATTTTTTTGTAAAATGAAAATGCTGCCGAAAGAAAATAATTCTTATATAGGTAAATTATTTAACGAATTTCTGTGATAAGTGATTTTCAATTTGGAGTTAAAATCATCTTCCACGATCAACTTGGATGGATAATTTACGATTATATTATTTACCATGATTTAACTCTACTTTAATTATTGATTTCACTTAGAATAATAGATAAACGCTGATATTAAATTAGTCATGATCGAAATTCCCGACGACATGCCTCCCTAGTTCTCCCTAGATTCATCACGTTGGTGGCACGTGGTTGCCACGAGCCAGCCCTGGCGAGGCGATGCATCCCACAGATTAGGCTGCACGTACGCAACATGCACGCGCATGGCGTGTGCCTAATAGCGCGTGCATCGCTCTCTGGGCGAAGTGGAGGTCGTGACCTTGATGGAGTAGCCATGGAAGGGTCGGCAGACCAGCCAGATTTACGCGGTCAAGAGATCGGGAAAGTCGATAAACCCGACGTTGCTTTCAATTAAAAATGCTTTCCACGTATACACTTCCTCTCCTTTCCGCTTCATTTTAAAAAACGAAACTTCGTTTCTCTTCACCTACACGCCTTAATCTTCTATAGTCCCCTATAAGTAAATTTTCCCTTGAATTACAATGATTCGAGAAAAATTTGCTCGATTCCTTTCGCGTGTTTCATCTCCATGAAATGACTCGTGATCGTAACGCTTCGTCATTCAATATTTCTTTTTCTTTTCTTTTTTTTAATTTTCGAAATTCCAAATTGCAATATAATTCTCAATTATATTATTTCGTTCGACCGTGGTCAACTTTATTCTCCTTCTTCGAAGACGAGGAAGAGTAATGCTTTTTTTTTTAATTTCTTTTTCCTTTCTGTTTTTTAATTTTCGAAATTCCAAATTGCAATATAATTCTCAATTATATTATTTCGTTCGACCGTGGTCAACTTTATTCTCCTTCTTCGAAGACGAGGAAGAGTAATGCTTTTTTTTTTAATTTCTTTTTCCTTTCTGTTTTTTAATTTTCGAAATTCCAAATTGCAATATAATTCTCAATTATATTATTTCGTTCGACCGTGGTCAACTTTATTCTCCTTCTTCGAAGACGAGGAAGAGTAATGCTTTTTTTTTTAATTTCTTTTTCCTTTCTGTTTTTTAATTTTCGAAATTCCAAATTGCAATATAATTCTCAATAATATTATTTCGTTCGAACGTTGTCAACTTTATTCTACTTCTTCGAAGACGAGGAAGATTAATGCTTTTTTTTTTAATTTCTTTTTCC
>NW_006263522.1:68513-70438 GCF_000469605.1 Apis dorsata | reverse complement strand
ATTTTCGAAATTCCAAATTGCAATATAATTCTCAATTATATTATTTCGTTCGAACGTTGTCAATTTTATTCTACTTCTTCGAAGACAAGGAAAATTAATGCTTTTTTTTTAATTTCTTTTCTTTTCTTTTTTAATTTTTTTTTGTTTTTTTTAATTTTCGAAATTCCAAGTTGCAATATAATTCTCAATTATATTATTTCGTTCGAACGTTGTCAACTTTATTCTACTTCTTCGAAGACGAGGAAGATTAATGCTTAGGAAAAATGTTTGGTGAAAGAGGTGACCTTGGCTAAAAGATCGTGTGCTCACAGAGGTTAAAACTTAATTAGAAGCTCGGCGACTATTGTCGTTCGATTAATTGCCCGTCCGTGGGGCCAGATAAACCCCACGGGTGTTCCTCCCAAGAGCTTTGAATCGCTTCATAATCGCCCGACACGCGATAGGGAACGACGAACGGATGGATCAAGGTTCCCGATTAAAGGAACGAGATTGGCTTCGAGAGCTGGCTATTCCCAGTTTTCGAATAACAATTTCTTGGAGATTTTCATTTCGAGAACTTTGATTCGTAAATATTCACGAATACCTTTCGAAGAGAAATAATAATTAAAATCGTTCTTTCGTATCTTCCACGTTGTATCATCCGTAACTTTTTTCCAACGTAAAACCCTTATCCTATTCCCCATTGAAAAACTTTAATCGCGTTCAAAGCCTGGTTTACGGGACAAAAGGATCATTTACATGCTCAGATGCAATTTCGATTCGAAGGCAAGTACAATGCGCAAGAAAGCGACGGTTAACAGGCAATTAATAAAGGCACGAACGAGGGCAGAGGAAGGCGAAATCAAAAGGGAGGAAAGGAGAGGAAGAAATGAAGGAGAGGAAGAGGAGAAAGAGGGAGAAAAAAAAGTAGAGCGTGTGGGAACGAGATGGCACGACCTCGAAGGGCGCGGTCGAGTTCAGGCTAGACTGAAGCTGCCCTTGTGCCTGACCGACCTTGAGACAGCCCGTTTTGCCATAGCCCGACTCCATCGGCCCCCACCCACCACCCGGCTCATCCTCCATCCGCGGCACAAAGAACTGTCCTCCTCGCCGGGAATCATAGCCGCCCTACCTAGTGGAATTTTGCAAATGGAATTTCCCCGTTTACAGGGGAACTCACTAGGAATCCTTCGAACAGGTGTCCAACGGATTCGATCCCTCGAGTCTCTTTCTTTTTGTTTCTCGATTCGTTGCCGGCGATGAATCGCTTCGCCACTTGGGATGGAACTCTCTTCTCTCGCGTTTCTCTACTTCTCTTTCCCTCGATTTGTTTCGAGAGAAAGATTTGAGGGAATTTGTTTAAAATAATATTGTCATTTTGATAGAAAATGAACGAATTTATTTTCTTCTTCTTTCTTTCTTTTTAATTTATTTTAGAGATTTTGCCGTTGGAAGAGATTTCGTTTGGAAAAATTTGGAGATAGTTTTGTATCTTTCTGTTCGCGTTGTAATCGTCTTCTGTTTTTAAGAAACGTAGGTTTATTTTTGGTAATGTACTTACGTTTGTTCTTTTATATTTCTTTTTGTATTTGAGATCGAGTTTTTGTTCTAGACAGTTAGCAATGTTAAAGTTCAATATACTGATAATTTATAAATACCGTTTAATTAAGATTGTTCTTTTATTTGGACTCGAGATTAAACGTGTATTTATTCCATCCTCGTGAACCTTTTCAAGAATATCGATATTTTATTTACATATTTTCCTTCGATATATTTTTATAAAATTTTGCGGATTGTCGTTGTGATTTTCTGTCTTCTCTACGAGGCGACTCATCGAGTAGATAGCAAATATCATTGGATTAAAAAAAAAGTCTTGACTATCTTTATAGGGCGTATATAATCATTTACCAGTTTCACTTAATCAAGAGGAAAAACAAAAAAAGAAA
>NW_006263522.1:65123-68259 GCF_000469605.1 Apis dorsata | reverse complement strand
ATCGAACCGGGGACCTTGTGCGTGTGAAGCACACGTGATAACCACTACACTACGGAAACGTTGATACCAATCCTTTTCCTTTCGATTAAAATCCCTAAATTTAATCTCGATGATATCAATAATTATGAATGAAAAGAAAAGAGGAAGAAATAGGAAATGAAATCAACACTATTTGCTTAACGTATAGAATAATATTTCTTTATTTCAAAATAATATTTTAACTTGAGATTTTAAGCAAGAAAGAACTAGAAGAGAATTTGTATTAATGTGATATATAAATTTTTCAAGATTCTTGATTTAAAAATATATATATATATCTCGAATATTCGAAACGTTTAAATATTTTTAAAATGGCAAATATTTTTAAAATTTCATTCTATGCATCGTTTCGATATATCTTCTTTACGAGACACGTGCGTATCGGAAATTTTTTGGTAACACTTTCAGCGAAGGCAGACAGAAAGAACAACTGGTAAAACACAAAATCAGCTGTAACGCGTAAACAAGGTCAGCTAGGACAAAAGTGTATATAAACATTTATTTTTTATTGTTTCTGCGTACTGACCTCCAAAAATTTCTATTTTATCGTGCATACCGTATAACGAGCGGAATTTTTTTTACGATATTCCAACACGTCCATCCTTCGATTATTCCGAATAATATGACGACCTCGATAAATTTTTCATTTTTAATTCTCGATAATTAATCGCCAACTTACGAGAGCGATCATTATTAAAAACATATTAACATTCTGTCAAGTTCACAGCTATTTTAGATTTCAATATTTTGCAATGGGATTTTTCGATATTTTTACAGGAAACGACGAATAATTTTTTTAGAAAGAATTTAAAAAAAAAATTTAAATTCAGAATTAAATATATTCCGAACAAAGAATAAATATTATTGTTAATAATATTAAATACGTTTTCGACAAAGTTTCAAAAAATCTCGATTACTTTCATAATCATCTATTTTCATTTAATTATTAAAAAATCGTTATCAAAAAAGTATTGGAAATTGTAGAACATTTAGACCAGTATTAAAAAAATACAAAAAAAAAAAAGAATACTATCATCATTAAAATTAAAAAATAATACACTTAATTATCTAAGAATTCAGCATCAAAAGATTATTTAAATTCGTAAATAAAATTCCACACCTTTCGAAAGATTTCACGTATCTTATGGATATCCGATTTCATTGAAAACGCATACAGAAATAAAACTGACCTGCGCTACCAAGTCCCAATCCGCGCTCCTTTGTCCCTTGCATTCCATCAACTCCACTTTGGAATTATCGATCGATCGTTCTTTAGAATCGATGTGGTGTACTTGAAAATCGCATTTTCGCGGTTACACGGAGAATCCTTTCGACCAACCAATCCTCCCTTGAATAGCGTTTTGCATTTTCCAAGCGTTGAAACGATTCGTGGTAATGGATAGACCTTCTTCCCCTTTGTCCCTCGATTCTTGAACCATTCGATCGATCGAAGAAGGAGAAACACGACGAAGAAGAAAGCCATTTTCGAGCGGAATTTCTCCCCGATTGAATAAAACCTAACTCGTCCCTCGAGTGAAACGTTGAGTTTGGAGTCGAGAGACAATGATTTGTTTGTTGAAATTCGATGCAAATTGGATCGTTGATATTTGGATTTGGATGGATATTTTATTTAGAAAATAGATGAAAAATAATGATGTGGATTTCGAAAGATCAGTCAAAGAGTTCAAAGAGGCTTGATTTTTTTTTTCTTTCTTTTGAATTCGATGAGATTTTAGATTTGTGATGTCTGGAAGTTTTCGAGAATTCTTGAAATCCTCTTCCAGCGTGTTTATTTCTCTTTCTTTCTCTCTCTTTTATTTTCAAAAAAGAAGACATAATTCGAGAATTAAAATGTCAATAAAATTTCCAAACTTTAAAAATTTGTAATCGATCAACAGTAATAATCAGTCTTGCAAAAAATTTGTATATCTTCTATTTTCTCAACGTTTAAATAAATTAAACGTATATATAATTATTTCAATCTAACTTCCAGCTTTCATCGAATCTATCTATTTATTAAACAGCCCTCCTTTTCTTTTTGTGAGTTAAAAAATATTATTCCTTCTATTTCCAATTTAAAAAAACCTCATCAAGCATCGTCAAGACACAGATCCTCGTCTCTCGAAATCATAAATATTTACGAAAAATGTACAACGCATTATTTCAACAAAGTAATATTCAAATATCTGGAACGAGAAGAAAAATTTATATCTCAAATAACGTGAAGATAAAAATTAAAATAAAATTTGGTGGTCCACAATGATGAAAACTTGTAAAAAAAAAAACGATATCGATTTTAACATAACAGGGAGAGATCTCGTAATAAAAAGCTGAGCGAGGTTGACGATCTTGCAATAATAGAAAGCCACGATTCCCCTCGTTCCTCGGTTAAGCCTGGTGCTTGTGCACCGTGTCTCTCTCTTGGCGAAACTTTTACTTTTACTTACGGAGAAAGTGCACCGGTGCTGCAACTCTCGCGATTTAGAACGCGTAATTCACCATCATCTCAGTTTGAATTCTCTCTGTCACGATTTTCTCTCTTTCCTTCTTTCTTTCTTTTTTTTTTTTTCTCTCTTTAAAAGAGAGGATCACGACTGGAGATCGATGGACGAGAGATCATTTCTCTTAGTAAAATTGTTTCTTGATCTTTCTCGAATAAACCCTTTTTCCAGAATTTATTTATTATATATATATATCTCTCTTTCTCTCTCTTAAAATTATTATTCCTTAATTTTGAAAGAAGGAAATATTTTAAAAAATAAATTTTCCCTCTCTTTGAAGATTAAACTAAATCTCACTCTTAAAATAAATAATAAAAATAATTAAATAATGAAATAACTTTAAAATTGGATGAATATTTCCTAAAATTCTTCTTTTCATTTCTAAATTCTTTCCTTTTTTTATACTTTCCCATCAATTCTATCAAATAAAACCTTCTCTTCGAGAACAAAGGGGAGAGAAAAAGAAACAAACATCCATTGGAAACAATGAAAATCAACCTGTCTGTGCATAAATCACTCCAAGTACGCGAAAAGTTCAAAGGTTTCCATTCCGGATACCTGGGCCCCGATTCCTTTCCATTAATCGATCTTTCAAC
>NW_006263522.1:64045-64767 GCF_000469605.1 Apis dorsata | reverse complement strand
CCGCAGCCACGACCACGAGAAACCGTGCAATTCCACGACGGTTCATTTCATTTCCTGGTTGGAGCAACGATCTGCCCGGTCGTTAGCCGCGGCTGCGACTAACGTTTCAACAATACCATTCAACTGCATCGTTGCATCGTTCGATTGTCCCGCGATCACGCTTCAAACGGATAGGAAAAGCAAGGATTGTCAATTTAAAAGGGGACACGTTACACGAGTAACAGGTCATTGCGAAAGGAGAATGTTTAAAAGCGAAGATTTTGGGTTTAATCAGTCAAAAATTAAAAATATACAGATAGATCCTTATTATATTCGATTTATTTCGATTCGATCGGGAAAGAAGGAAATATACGAGGAATTCTTACGACAGGATTTGTATGTAAAGAATAATAATATAATAATCGTTTTGGAAAGCGGTATTACATAAATGAAGAACAAAAAATATATATATATATATATATATCGCATCGTAGAATCTCTCCCATGAAATTATCCAACAATAACTATAAAGAAAAATGATTAACGAGGACAAATCTAGGAAGTAATAAACGATATTATAACGTAACTTCATACTCGAAGTAATCGCGAAGTTTTGCACAAGTCGTTAAAGAGACTTCGGTAGAGAATCTTCCTGTTACTCAACATTATTTATTCCTCTGCCCACTATAAAAAGTAACATCGTAACGTCGGTTAACGAACGGCGTTTAAATATTAATAAACGT
>NW_006263522.1:61822-63508 GCF_000469605.1 Apis dorsata | reverse complement strand
GTGGGATCGGCGATCGAAAGCGGGAATGGGGCGTTACGTTACGGAATTATTCGCGGCTCTGGTCATTTCGCGCACGCTATTTTCCCGATACATGATAAGATAGAAGCGGTTCGAACAAAAACGCGGAAATTCTAATGGGAAGCGGACACGGTCGAATACGAACTTTCATATTTTTCTTTTTTTTTTTTCTTTTCATTCGAGATCGAATCTATTGTAGGAACATCGTTCGTGAAATTGTTGTTGTTGAGAAATAATTAAATCAGTTGTATAAACAAGTTGAGAATAAATAAATCAGTGTCTCGAGAAATCAAATCGTTGTTTAAAAATCGAGGCGAAAATTGTTATTTCGATAGCTTGCAATCTTATTTTAATCCTTAGCTATTTCGTGCTAATTGTTACTTATCTTGTTATTTGTCAATATTATCGGGGCAAGATGTAGAAATTTTGTTTAATATTCGTATATTTTATGAAAAAGGAAAGAGAGGAGATTGTTATGGAATTTTTGTATGGGAATTTTTTTTTTCTTTTTGTTATGTTGCTTTGTTATATATAGCCGCGTGTTCTATAAAAGAGACGACCCAATTATCCGCGATGGAAAGTAGAACAAAGTGGCAGAAACTTTCGGTTTCGCCGATGTTGCGTCTTTCACTCGGTAACCTCCATTCGAGCATTGTAAGTTTCGTGTGTACCTCTCCGACAGATCTAACATCGAAACTTTCGTTGGTATTGTTACGATTTTCACCTCGCGATACTGAAATCTCTGTAGGTTCTCGTTGGATCGGAATTGGTGATCCAACAAAAGCGAAGTTTCTTCTCGTTTCGATTATTATCGAATTTTTCCAAGATTTTGTTGCTCGATGGTGACAAATAGAATTGAAAAATATTTATACATAATCTATCCTCCATTTTTGCCCCAATTTTCTTCTTCAACTTTTTAATCGAAGTAAATCGATACAATTGGAATACAATGATGATTGATTGTACAGGAGAATAATTAATCGAGAGCAAAGGAATTTGTATTAGGATGATAAAAAATTGTTGGAACGAAAATCGAATGAATTATTTTTACTATTTATCAAATAAATTAAATATCATCGTTCGAAGATCGAACCTCGTCTCTTTCGATTAATCGACGAGGAGAAGAGGGGGAGAAATAATTTCGATGAAAAAATTTTCGCACGGGGAACAATTCGAACACGGGCAGGAAAAAATTATTGGAACGGTCACCGGACTACGTGCGGTTCTTTTACGATCGGCAAAGAAATCACGCAAACGATATCACACGCGAATCGATTCCTCGCTACTCGTGTGACACGGTGTTACGTTCGATGTGTGCAGTAACCTGTGTAATTCAACGCGGAATTTTATGATCGCATTTGCACACGGAATTCGTGCCCAAGGTGAGACGACTACGAGCCTCGTCACGTGTTTACTTCCCGCCGTCGAATCGAGCCGTGCTTATCGTTCCTTGCGCGTTCAATACCGATTTCTATCGTTCCGCGCGATTAGCGCCAACTTGTCGCTTCCATTTTTCTTCCCTCAGAAGAGAATCAATCGATACCTTCGACGGAAATTAAATTTTATTCCAAGAGATCTCGAATCGATCGAAATAATTATTTTAAAGCAATTGGAAAAGATACTCGAGTTGATATTTCCCTTAACAAATTTTTGATTATTATGAAGACC
>NW_006263522.1:57121-61718 GCF_000469605.1 Apis dorsata | reverse complement strand
TATATATAAGAATAAGATATTACCAATCTCTTTGTAAAACACTTTTAATTATTGCAAGAAATGCAATAAAATTTCCTCCAGAATTTCCATATAAGATATTATATATATATAAGAATAAGATATTACCAATCTCTTTGTAAAACACTTTTAATTATTGCAAGAAATGGAATAAAATTTCCTCCAGAATTTCCATATAAGATATTATATATATATATATAAGAATAAGATATTACCAATCTCTTTGTAAAATNTATATATAAGAATAAGATATTACCAATCTCTTTGTAAAACACTTTTAATTATTGCAAGAAATGAAACTTCCTCCAGAATTTCCATGGAAAAACTGGATACTAGTTAGAGGATTATTAAAAAAATTACAAGAGGCTTTATCGAAACTGCAAGAATTATATAACAATTACAGGGGAATAATAGTAAAAGGGAAAAGAAAAGAAGAAAACGACGAGCGTTAAACGGGTGAATAAATTCTCTCGATACGAATCGCGCCTATTATTTGTCGAGAGGCCCATAAACAACGGTTTGATTTCACCCCGAACAAAAGTATGGTTACAATAAAGCGGAGCCTCGTTACGGAGGCTCGCTCGAGCGGAGAAAGTTAACCGATGGCCGGCCCCATCTTCCTGGATCGGTGTCGTTGATCCACGAGGCGGCCGCCATCGTTTTCCTCATTCGACACCGGAGAAAAGTAAGAGTATCGTATCGAATCGAAGAAAGTGCACGAGGGACACGAGCCTCGACCATGTTTCCACGCCAGTGGCACATCTCCGCCGTGTGCATTTGCAAGAAAGGTGTCGCAATCGAACGTGGCTCGGTTTGCCTCCAACTCGGGTAATCGAGGCGTGGATGACCCCCTTGACCCCGCACAACCGAGAGAGTCGCTTGCGAAACTCTAGCCTAAGCTCTCCCCAACGATCCTTCATCTTCCTCGATCCGACCTGAAAAAGTGAAATTTTCATTCCCTTTGTTTTTGGATTATTTCGAATCACTCCCACGAGGAAACTCGCTCTTGTAATTTCGCTCCCTGTCTTTATTTTTATTTTTCTTCTGGAAGGATAATTTAAGAGCCTGTCGTTAAACTTTCTCAAAGGATATATAATAGGATTTTTTTTTCTACAAAATAGCAGCAGATGAATTTCCTTGAAACGTTTGGAAATTTTCGTTTAATAAAAGAGGATGGAGATATTATTTCCGTTTAATCATCGATCGAGATGTTTATCGAAACAATCGTGAAAACAGGTGTTATGAGGGATTCGTAAGCCGCTGCGAATAATAATCGATTCGAAATGAATCACGAGGGGCAATTTCGAGAAAATAATTGGCGAACGATTAATCGTGGCAAGGTCTACACGAGTCGTAAATATGCGCAAGGCCGTGATACGTGAGTTACAATTCTTATCAATTCTACGCATGACAAGGTCATCCGTTTATTATCAATTTATTAAGTGCTTTTCCTCTCGTTCCTCACCTGAAAACCTGTTTTTATATCCAGAAATACGTTCGATTTGCGTGTATCTTAAATATATGTATATATATATATATATATATTAATGCTTTTGATGAAATTGTTTTATTTGTAGTTAAAATTTATGTTTTTCTTTTTTTGCTTGATTAGCGAAAAGATTTAATTTTTTTATTATTAATTAAATTTAAATTTCGAACGTGAACGAACTTTAATCGTAATTTCTGGAATTTGTTTGGAATTATTTTACGATTGTGTATCTGTACGATGATATTAATGTACGGTTGAATTTATTAATATTTGGATTGGTTATATTATATTTTTGAATTTATGAATTTGTGTGTGTGGATGGATTTGTGCAACATTTCGCGAATTCGTAATTATCGAGAAAGGATAATTATTTATTTTCAGAAATTTATTTTCGAGTAATATTTTTCCGTTGATGGAGAGAATGATAAATGTCTTTGGAAAAAAAATGTAGAAAATTTTGGAGGAGATTAAGAAAACCTTCGACGATCCGTGTAATGCAAATAGAATAGAGTAGCGATTAGAAGTAATTAGAAATAATATTACAATAACAAATTGTAAAAATTTGAAAATTAAATTAGTAGTTTTTGATGGATCGAAAAGCAAAATAAATCGATAGCGACATAAAATATTAATGAAATCGTAAGCGAAAATTTATGTGAAGTTTTAAAAAAAAAAAAATTTCAAAAATTATCCTGTATTTAAAAATCTAAAACTTTCATTTTCCATTTTAAAATCGATAAATCTCTCAATTCTCGAAATATATATTTCCGCTTCGACTATTTCAAATTACAAATTTCGATACAAAGTTCGCTAATAATAAAATAAATTCAAAGGATTTTAAAAAATTAATTTAGAATTATTTTATTTTATTATTTCAATTATCAAAAATTTCTCAAAATTTAGAATTACGCAACACGGAATAAATAAATAAAAAACAAAAAGTGAAAGTTCAAAATAATTCACGTTTCGATTACCATGGATTCCCCTAAAAAAAAAAAAAAAAAAAAAAAAAAAAAATTGGCCAACATAAATAATAATCGAAAAATTTAAAATTACATAACATCGAGTAAAAGAGAAAAGGTGAAAGTTTAAAGGGCTCGAAGGGTTGGTTTCGATGGCGTAACCAACAGCCTCCAACTGAATGTACCGTTAACGGTACATTTTTTCTTTTTTTTTTCCTCTCTTCTTTTTATTCTTCTTTTTTTCTTTTTTTCTTTTTTTTTTCGAGCATTAGCCACGTTGACGTAATCAGTCTCGCGTCGACAAACCGGGACAAACTAGACGCGACCTACATATTGTTTCGACCATGTTACACAACCTGCGAACGAGTCTCGTCCGGGTGAACGACCGCTTTCGTCGCCATGTTGTGAAAGCGTGTGCCGACACCACGTGGACCACGTGAGAGGCAGAGGCAGCGTCTCTCAAATTGTCTGACAACCCTGACAGTAGAGTACGTGTACGTCCACTGTCACTGTTTCGAGGTCGTCCAATTGCCGGACGACGCCCGATAAACCGATTTATTTAGTGCCACCATCCTACTCCGGGGAGTTAGTCTTCGTCTCGTTACGTAATCGGATTTCGTTCGTTCGTTTACCGGTTAGTTTACCGGATTTTTCAACATTCTTCCACAGATTTTGTTATTTTTGGCTTGGATCGTACGTACGTACGTTTAATACCTGACACGATGTTTTTTGAAAAATTAAAACTTCTTCTCGAAAAGCTTTATCGATGTAGGTTGGTATGCAGTATGTATGTTTGTTTAGAAATTTTCTTTTTTTCTTTTAAAAAAGGTTTATTAGTGTAATTGGTATCGTAGGTTGTTTATAACGATTGTAGTTATAGTATCTTTTTGTGAAAATTAATTTTTTTATTAATTCAGGAAAACGATATTTAACAAATCGAGTCAATAAAAAAATTGATAATTTATTTTTCAAAGAAGGTTCATAAAGTGTAAAAATATTAGTAAGTAGAATTATTAAAGTAAATTTATTTATATTTGGAATAATATGTATTAAAAGTTTTCTGTTAATTATTTTTTAATCTTGCGCCAGAATATTTATTTTTTTATAACAATCACTTTGTAATCTGTTTCGTTACAAAGTAATAAACACGTAAATATTTATAAAAAATTATAAAAAATTTATGAATCGTTACATTTTATTATCATAATTGTATGGAAGTAATTTAAACACGATTTTAAAATTTAAAAACTTTTTTAAAAAAAAATACAATTTTATATTAACAAAATATAATGTATTGTAAATTAAATCGATAATAATATAACAATATAAAATTTTTCGTAATAATGTAGCGCGGCACGTTCGTACGTTTCCGAGCGACCTCCGCGCGCACCGATCGAATATAAACATTACGAATACGCGACGCGCGCGTATTTGTCACCGTGACTTCGCGTCGAACGGTTCGAAGGCTTGAATAAGATATTATAATATTTCAAAAACGTGAATGGGCAAAATTGTTATCAACTATAATTTTTAATCAATTTTTTTTTCGTATGATTACATTTATTATTCTATCTCTTACAATTTAAGACAAAGTACAATTTTTTAATCGTTCGTTTTTTATATACAGTTATCGATTAAAATCATTGTGTACAACGAATATACATATTTCTTTATTTATTTATTTTTTTTTTCTAATTTAAAATTTATATCTTTTTTATAGAAATATACAATTACACCAATTGAAACATAAATTTTCACCAATGATTCGTACGTGATAAATTTTAAACAATTTTGTTGACACTTTCCTCCGACTATTTTTTCACGCATCGCTTCCGAACATTCACATTCACAAAGTTGTGGCTAATTATTCGGACGGTAAGTTGGCACGGGAGGAAATCGGTAAAATGCCAACGATCGTGTTAAATATTTAAGCGGTTTCTTCTCCTCTGTTGCAACGGGATTATATAGATGATCAAATATGTTTTACAGAAGAGAAATAAAATTAAAGAATATTATTTATTTCGAACGTTTAATCCAACATCGGATCCTTGATAAAAATTAACGACGACGATTTATCGCCTCGCTTGAGAGGCCTTTTCTCGAGTATTCAAGGACTTCATATTTCATA
>NW_006263522.1:52920-56759 GCF_000469605.1 Apis dorsata | reverse complement strand
TTTTTTTTTTTTTTTTTTTTTTTCTTTTTTTTCCATTGGAACGCAGACAGAAGTGGAGGAACAGATTAGATGTGATTCATAGCGCGTTCCTGTGCGACGACGGTGGACACATGATTAACAGACTGTCGTAACAGGAAAAGAAATTTTGAAAAGTTAAGAAGAACGATTTTTAATTATTTTAAGAAAATAATTTAAATCGAGGAATTTCAAAAAATATATCGATACTTTTCAAGATAAATAGAAAATAATGTTTGATTTCTAACTAATGATCGATGAACGATTGCCGTCGATTTCTCGAAAACAATTTCAAAAACTATTATATCTCTCGTTACATCGTAATTCATTTCCGTCTTTCATTTTTGATTTGTCCATTATAAACGATGTTTAAATACCGTGCCAAACGATCATCGAAACGAAATCGAAAGTTTCCCCCCCCCTTTTTCCTCTTGGTGAAATTCCGTGTGAAGCGAATATTAGAATTACTTATAATTTTCTATTCCTTGATTCTCTTTTCTCTCCCTTGCCAAAAATCTTTCTTTCTTCCTTCCTTCCTTCCTTTCTTTCTTTCTTCGTTGTTCTAATTTTACGCTCTCCTCCCCTTTCCCCCCAAGAAAAATTCTTTCCAATATTCAAATCAATCATCGTCCCTTCTACAAAGAATGGACAAGCGACGATGGAATAGTTACACGTTTCGTTCCCATCTGTAATTATTCTGGCATTGTGGCCTGCCACGAATAATCGGACCACGTGTCAAGGTCACGTATATTAATTACCACGTGCCGTTTTTTTAACGCCTTCTTCGTGGTTCCCCTTTTTTTTTTTTTTTTTTTTTTTTTTTTCACTTTTTCCCTGCGATCGAGTCGAAAGCGAGACTCACGCTCACGGGGGTATCGAGATGAGAAACAGAAGCGAGAGACCGTGGAACGTGGAAATTGACTTTAATTAACTTCATGGGCCTTGCTCCAATTAATGAGGGTGAACCACTTGACCCTCGAACCGACTAATATTTCCCGACAACATTTCCTTTGTCAACGTTTAACAGGGTTATCATATCGCCTTGTTACGTTACTTTGCACGGAAGAACAAGGTGTGCGGAAGAAGAAGATTTATGGAGTTTTACAGAAGGGGGGGGATGGGTGAGATTTATGATTAATTATTCGAATCGTGGCTGAGTTTTGATCGGTGAACATTTTTAATTGAAATGATTGATTTATCGAGGAATTAATGGAATGGAAATTTTCAAATTATATTTCGAATTTTTTGAAACTTTTATAATATTCCAATATTTAGGAATTTTTTGATTCTTTCCTTCGCTTCTCTGCCAAATTTATTTTCGAAAAAATCGAATTTATTTCTTTCTCTCTCTCTCTCTCTTCGAAGATGTAGCAAACGTGTATTATAATGCGCTACAGGAGAACGAGAAATCGAAAACTTTCTCGTTTCGTTTTCACAATCTTTGATCCGAGTATCGCGAAATAGAGCAACAGCCTCCGGTTCAACTTTCGAACGTAGGAAAAATCGAGAGTCGCCATTATACATCCAACATGGCGTCTTCTTATCGATCACGATTTCTTAACGATCCTAATCTTATTTTTCTCGTTCGAATGTACGAACGAGGCCGGCTTAAACCGATACACTATCGGTGAAAAGTATGAAGGGAGCACAGTATCTGGAAAATTTGATTTCGCACGTAATAACGAATAATGGAAAACGATTCTTTTCTTAATTAAAGAAAAATTAAAATTTTTTCTCAATTTTTCTTAATTCTTCTAATTTTTTCTAGAAATTTAAAAAATTATTTGAAAGGATACACTCTTCGATCGATCCTCGAACAATCAATATAATTTCTCTGTTTAATTCTCTTTTACGTATAATCGAATGGCTATATTTATGAGAGATACACGAGAGATTCGGTGCGATTATCCATCTTCTCTTTTCTCTTCTCCGCTCCACTCTCACTTGCTGCACGAGATGGCGCTCTCACGGTGAAAGTAAAGAGATTACTTTTGCCGCTTATAAGCCGCCTCCGCGATGTGCCAGCCCCTCGCTCATGGCCCAACCGCGCCACGTGATACGATGTCGGTTGGAACGACAATGCGACGGAGCAAACTTTCTTTCTTTCAACGTTTCTCAACGACGAGAATCGTGAATCTGAGATTCGGAGGGAAGGGCGACACGCCGACCTGTTCCACCGGTGCAAAGGGGAGGGAGCCGATATCTTTACTCGAGTTTACCAGGCCCGATTTCTATGGAGTGAAACCGTGATAGGAAACGGGATTTCGGACTCGCCTACGCTTTTATCTCGCCTCCTTGATCCTCGTTATTGCCGATTTTATTGAAGAGCCGTTGGAAATGTTTGGAGGGAGGAAATGAATTTGGGAAGAGGAAAATGAGTGTATTATAATATAAGTGTATTATTCAATTATGGAGAGATATTTTGATTGAGATATTGGACGTTTCGAGTCGAAAATTAAGATTGAAGTAAGGATATTTCCATGTATTTGAGTAGAGACGAAGATGGCAAATCTGAAAAATTCTTTTGAAAATTCGTCTACAACGATCATTCTAAATTTTACCAATGAAGTAAGATCTTCTCAAGAAAGTGATAAAATTTTGAAAGAGTTAACAATATCGATGGGATGGAGGAAAGAATGAAAAGGAGAGACGGAAGATTAACGTTCGGCGAACAACCGTTTCTATGACTGTAATAATCATAACGATTCCAGAAACGAAGGATAAAAATTTACGATTTCGATTCACAAATCGATACGAGAGGAGAGGAATAATATAGGAATAATATAGGAATAATATCGATATAAATAATATAGGAATAATATCGACAAGAGGAGAGGAGAGGAGTTCGTTCACGTTCCATGGCAAAATGGCGTCCAAAGGTCGGGGGAAATTTCCGCGGTGCAACGTAATTGTCGTTAATTTTTACACGATTAGAAAGTTCCACCGAGGATCGATAGCGCTTAAGCAGTGGCTCAATATTCTCCCAAGCCTTTCAATTTCATCGGCGACAGTAAAGGATTTCACGCGCGAATAAGCGAGAAATCGGCTCGTTCTTACCCTCTTCATCTTCGTGACAACGAGACGAGCGTTCATTGCCTTGGAATCATTTTATTTCTTTAAGAATTCGTCCCGGCACTCGTGAACTTTCGCCTCTTTCTTCTCTTCTCTTCAATTCTTTTTTTTTTTTTTCTTTTTTTAAAGAGAATCGATACTAGCAAAATTAATAATTTTATGAAGAGCAAGCAAGAAAATCAGGTCATTAGGAAGATGGGGGATTTTCTAAATCTGAGGTATTCATCTCGGATCAAGATGTCTCTCATGGCCATCTAATAAATGGATCAAGAGCAACCATGTTTCTCGAGCCAAGAAAGCTCGACATTAGCACCAGCTTAAATTGCGTACATTGTATATTAAACCTCTGCTAGTCTAATATAAACTCCGCGATACGTAGCACGACGTTATATCTAACAAAACGTTTGTCTTCTCGTGGTCGCATCTGAGAGAATATTTGGAAGAATATTTCAAATCTAACAACGTATATACGTACGACAAATTTTGCAATAATTAAATAATTATTGTATCGACGAATCCTAAAATCACCCATCCTTTTACAACTCTCTTCGAAACCTCTCGCGCCATCCACCTGACCCTTTCGATCGCATGGATCCCTCTCTCTCTCGCTACCCTAAGACTCGTCACCTCCTCCAACAGTAGCCAAGTTTCTTTGTTTCCCTCCCCCGCCCAAAGACTCGTCATCGATTCGTCGCAAAAACGAAACGTGGAACAAGGGACTTAAGAAAGAATACGAGTCAGCTTTTTCGGAT
>NW_006263522.1:48921-52624 GCF_000469605.1 Apis dorsata | reverse complement strand
CTCCCCCCCCTCCCCTCTCTCCCCCCTTCTTAAACTCTTCGATAAAGCTGTCAGAAACGTCAACAAGTCTCTCCACGGTGTTTACAGTTGGACGAAAATCCCGATGACGATAAAACCTGATCCGAGACGTGGAATCGCAGACGGGGGCGGGGAGGCCGAAATTAGGCTGGTCTCGATATTTTCTGAACTTTCACCGCCCGCTTTTTCGACGACCGACCTTTTTATTCCTCTTCTTTCGCCGCTATTGTTTCTATCGGGCTGCTCGTAAACCACCCACGAGAGAGAGAGAAAGAGAGAGAGAGAGAGGTATACTTTCGGGGGAATTACGCGGGCAAACAGGACAATCAAGTTCGCGGGTTTACAGCGCAACGTCTACAGCGGAGGAGAGAGGGTGGCGTTTAACGATCCACCGACGACCATCGATGACGACTTTGCTGGTGACTCCACTTCTTGGAGATCTTTGTTTTTTCTTTCTTTTCTTTTTTTTTCTTTTTAAAGGATTTCTGCGCATGAATATTTTCCATTGTTCGAGGAATGGATGGTTTCTTTGGTTTCTCTTGGTTTTGGGCATTTTCCTTGAGTTTTTGTACTCGTTTATTTTTTTAGGTTAAGAATTATAAGTATAAAGTTATACTTATTTTGGTGGAAGGATAATTTAGGATAATTTGTTTTCTAATTATTATTGAGTGATGTTTCATTTAATTTCTGTAATAACGTGAGAAGAGAATTAAAAATTTGTTTAAAATTATCCTAAATATCCGTGTCTCTTCTTTCTTCGCGAGATCAGATCGTATTTCCAAGCCTCAAAAAAAGATTTCTAATCGAATTACAATTATTTCCAATTCTTATTCAAATTTTCCCCATCCCTGCAATTCTGACTAATCGATTGAATCGATGAAACAGAACCCGAGATCCTCTTCTCTTCCTCCAGGACGCTCGATTCTTCCGCGCTAAAAATACTGCGCGAAAAATTAGCCGATCGGGAGGGAGGGGAACAATGAAAATCGCGTTCCATTACCTTCTTCGCCTTCTTCGTTATCGGCCTCGTAGGTGGAGGACCGCTGAAGGGCACGCGTGGGCGTGCAGTGCGTGGAGTGCACACGCGACTCGCGAGGAGCTGTCGTCTACGCGCAAATGTCAATGACGTCTAAAAATAGGACGAGTAGCTGTAGAGTAGCGTACGCTTCCCCTGGACATGGAACATGGAATCGAACGTTGCTCGAACGAGGATCTTCTTGAAATCGAATCTCGTTCACGCGATCTTTCTCGAGGAAACCTCAAGAAAAGCGAGGTTTTTCCGTTGGAGGGTTAGCTACTCTTAGAAGAAGGAGTTGATAGTGGATGCATTTTTATTTCTATTATTCTTAATATGTAAAAATTTGCATCCAGATTCAATTCGAGATTTTGAACGTTGAAACGTTTAATTAAAAGTTAAGGGTATATTCCATGTTCCATCATCCAGCTGTGTGCAATGTTGAAATTCGAGATTTCTTTTTTTTTGTGCAAGATTCGGGACCTCGGGTGGGGAGGAGTAACATTTTTAGAAGCTCGTTACAGCCACCTTCTAATAGCTGAAATTGACGCGAATAGCGGCGCGAGTCGTAAAAATAACTGGCTTACAAGGGTACACCGGCTGTTAAACTGTTAAATTATACGATCCTCTTCTCGAGTCTTCTTCCAGAACCCGTGTCATTGAATCGTCTCGCTCGAACGATATACCGTGTGGCGGATATATATATAAAAAGTCGAATGGGAGATCTGGAAGCCTGGAACATTGCGTAACGTGTCGCGGCTCACGATCCACGCCCACGATAGAGATCTTCTCTCGAGGAATATCGTTTCCACCCTCGAGTTTACGTAACTGGGGGATGGGATGGGAAAGATTTTGTTGCTCGTCAAAAGGGAATTTGCGAGGGGAAGATCTATTTTTCTTAAATTAAACGATTATTCTTCGCTTCGTTGGAAACAAACGTGAAAGTGTTTCTCTTCGCGGGGATGGATACACTTTTTAAAATATCCGTACTTTGACGTTATCGAAAAGAGTTCGTTTAAGCCACATTCGTGTAATAAATTATTACAAGAATGAGAAAGAAAAAGAAGAATCACGCTTGAAAAACGAAGACATCGTTTGATGAAGAAGAATCGGTACAAAGGTCTTCTCGAAGAAGAAGACCTTTGGGAGAGGTGTTAAGATAAATATTCTAAGAGAGATTCGATCCAATGCCTCGATATTAAACAGCTAAACTCGAAAGCAAATTTCGAATCACCTACATACCATATATCGTTCTCCATACCATATTGACTCCTCCATTCGAGCAACCAAAAAAATTATCACAAAATCGTCAAAGTAAACCCGTCTCGGGTCGTCCATCACCGAATTGCCCAATGTAAACTCAAACAAGCCGGCCACGTTCACGTCCACGTAATTTATGTAATTTACGTAATTTTACGAAATTGTGTCGATGACCTTGCCACCTCGTGTATCACCAGCCTGCAACTAAGTTTTAACCCGGATGACGAAAAAGGCCTTGACGAAGAATTCGAAGAATTATTAGGATCGATGTACCCTATTCCCAACGAAGGCGATTGCCTCACGCGAACTTCGGGATTCGAAAATGGCGGCGCGTCGAGATGTTGACAGAACGATACTTCGCTTCCTCGATTACAAAAGGTAATGGAAAACGAGAAAAGAAAGAGAAACGAAGGATCGAGCCTTGACCCATCTGGAGGGGTGGCAAGATACCGATGACGGACCTTGACCTGTCTCTTTCGATCACGATGGACGCGGATGGATCGTGAAACGATGGCTGTGACGATTGCGTCGATGTGGCAGTGGAGGAAAAGATTGAATGGTAACTGCTGTTGATTTTATTATTATTATTATTATTATTATTGTTAGTATTATTTTTTTCCACAGCGTGAAGCCTTGGATAACTCGTTAAGTAAGTTTTTTTTTTTTTTTAAGTTTAAGTTTATATGCGTGTGTACATTATAAATGATGATAGTGCTGTTATGAAAATCGATGTCTCAACGTAACGTAAAGATAGTAGGGGGAAAAAAAAAACATTTTTGTATCTCGATATGATACTTACATAAGATGTCCAGATTACGAGCATAGAAGAAGAATAATTGGTTATTATAAAGATAAACAATTAGGAATTTAATTATAAATAATAAATAGATTTAACTTAAGTAGGCTAAGACGATAAATCGTCTTTTGCATATCGTGCAATTTGCATTTTTTGCGTATTTCTCGTTTAAATTTTTCCATAAATGGAAACGAATCCATTCCATTTCTTATTTGCGTTTCAACCATTGTACGCGCTTCGTTATTATTATTATTATAAAAAGTATATTCCATCCGTCCATATAAGAAAATAAAATCGCCACCATTTTTTCTTCTCTTTCCGACAAAAGAGATTTCGTTTCCATCCGCGTTCGTCGTCGAGATGAATCTGAAACTGAATCACACTTTGTTGATTCACAGCCGTTGGAAAGTGCATCGATTGTAAACAAAACTCCTAATATAACCACGTGTTAAAGTTATTCGCGGTTCGTTGAACCCCGTTCGTTCGTTACACATCGTGCTTTAGCGCACGTGTCTCTGATCGTAACCTCGCTATTTCTGCCCCTCCTTCCCCTCGCCTTTATCCGAATTTATCTCGAACCGTCGTTCGTCGTTTAATTGCCTCGTCGATCGATG
>NW_006263522.1:45911-48748 GCF_000469605.1 Apis dorsata | reverse complement strand
CTCTCTCTCTCTCTCTCTCTCTCTCTCTCTCTCTCTCTCTCTCTCTCTCTCTGTCTCGTTTATCAAGAGAACGAAAATCTTCGAGTGATTGTTTGTCAATTTCTCGGACAAGAGATGATGATGATGATCGTTTTTTGTGTTTCAAGTTTTTGGACTTTGGTTAGGTTTTGGTGAGTCATAAGCGTGTGGCCGTGACAACTTGAGTTATGTCGTATCGCGTTCAATACGTGTTTTCCTTCTTATGCAAGAGGTTGGGTGGAATATACTATTGTTGTCTTTTCTTCGAGTTTATTAAAATTCGAAATATCGAGATTAGAAAAGAATTCTTGGAATTCATCGCAACTTGCGCATCACTTGGATAGGATGAAATAATACAACGTGTTTTTATTATATTATTGTCCGGTTTTTCTTTTTTTTTTTTTAAATGTTGCCGTAATCGCGTGCATTCTTCGGTATTAGAAGTATTTGTGTAACACAAAATGTATAATATATTTCATGCAACGTTGCCGTTATTATTTCGAAAGTTTTTTTTTTTTTATTATCAAGAAGTGCATATTGGCGTGCAATCCTGTTGTATATCAGAAAAATATATTTTATAACATTAGAAAGTTACCCATGTATTTTTGTTATCGGTTTTAATCCATATTATTCCGATCGCGGGTTGTTAGAAGTGTGTTATAAATATTTGAAAGTTTATCGCGTATAATAATATTATTATATTGTATAATCTGAATAACGACAAACGGTAATCTTAAAATATTTTCCTTCCTATCCGCGACAGCGACCGAATATGAGTCACATTACTCATCCTACGATCCCTGAGTCACCCATGTTCTACGTGTCCTCTGAACGTGGCCATTCCTAGAATTCTATCACCTCCTCTCCTTAAAAACCCCTTAAAGATTCTAAAATTAAATCGCTACATATCTGTTTCCATATCCAAAATACAATAATCCTGTTCGAATAAAAAGATGGAAATTCTCAAGATCTGAACGAGTACGAAATATATTTTTCGAAAATAATTAAAAATAAGGATGAAAACGAGAAAGGCAAAACGATCATTCGTTTAAACACAATAAGAAAGCGAAGAAGCACAATTCTCTCCGGGCTTTTGACCGGCGACAAGTCTCTTTAATTGAGATTCAACTCTTGCTCTTGGATAATCGGGTGAGTCAGCGTTTGCAGTTGTCTATCTTGCCCGCAGGAATTCCACTCCGACGATGGAATCGATCGACGATGGAAGCGAGATTCATACCAATCGATCGTTCCTTCTGCCTCGAGGCTTTTCCATCCTTGTCGACCACTTTCACGTTTCCTCTTCCGCTTTTTCTTTTTTCCCCTCCCTTTCCTCCTCTCAGAAATTTCTTCCTCCCCTTTTTCTTTCATCTTCCAACAAGATTTTTGATCATCGTAACAATTATGTTTGATAATGTTTGCAAATTTATATTCAACCCACGTTTCTCTTATTTTCCTATTTTCTCAACGATATAATGCTTTATAATGGTTCCATATAATTTTATTATTTGTTGCGGAGTTTTCTTTTACACGCTTACTTGTTCAAAGCGTGCAAATTCCACCTGTTACTCTCTCGGAATGAGCACATAACGGCCTTAAAGAAACTCGTAATGCTAAACACTGCTTATTTTTTTCCCTTCTCTTTCTTCGATACTTGCGCAGTTCTAAATGGAATTATTAATTTAGGATACTTCGAAGACTTTTATTACTCTCTCTTCTTTCCAAAAGAATTCTACACGAAAAAAAGAATTCGAATTCTCCTCTCGTATTGTACGATTCTTTATCACTTCGTCGAATCTATCATTCAAGATTCAATCAATTCAACTTACTCACAGAGTACCCTATTTTTTTTTTTCAATTATAAAAAAATTGAGTTTCGCTTTCCTTTTCGAAAAAAAATACAAATTATTCGAAACGAAATGGAATTGGACAGAGTTCAACGATTGTCGACGAGTATTCTATCATTACAGAAGAAACGAGGATTGTAAAAGTACTTCTGGCAGAAGGTAGGATGTATTCGCTCATGGCAACCTTGGGGGGGCTTGAAATCAATGCGAGTCGCATTGTTCTTCGCGAGCAAGCAGCCGGCAAGACCTTGGATCCGCCTTCGGTTCTCTGAATTATTAGGGCAACAAACGTCAAACGGATTGATTTTAATTGGTCAGATAACGCGATTGAACGTGCGCCCAGAACTTCGTTCAGTTTCCCGCAACGAGGTCGACGATCATTTAACACTGTTTGCGCGCGATTCTAATCTCTCCTTCGATTCACGTTTATCCATTCTCTTTTACCTCGTTTAAATTCCAAAGAGAGAGAGAGAGAGAGATAATCGAAATTTTAAAATCGAAGGAAATATTTAGTTGAAAAAAAGATTTTAAGAATTTTCCTTTCTTTCTTATTTTAATATCGTTGTTATTATCAAAAAAAGGTAAGAAATCGTTCAACTTCTGATTGCAGTGTGTAAATTTTAAATTAAATAATGAATAGATAGTATTCCAAATGAAAGAGCATCTGTTTCTTATCGATATAAGAATTAAATCATATTTTAACTAATAATTACATTGCAAGTTGAGCGACTGTAATAAGTCGAACAAGTTGCATATATATAGTGTTCAATAAATGCAATCTATTTTTGAGGAAAATAATTTTTCTCAAAATATCCGATATTTCTTGATTTCCATCCCTTCGAATTTTTCTCAATTACGAAATGAAAAAAGTTAAATTAATTTAGAATCAACAATTAACAAGGAAAGAAATTAACGAGTTCCTCTTTATTTGAACCGTTTCTTTTTTCATCGTGGCCGAAGATAGAATTTTTAAAG
>NW_006263522.1:37443-41196 GCF_000469605.1 Apis dorsata | reverse complement strand
CAAAAAAAAAAAAAAAAAAAAAAATATTTACAACTGTACGATTCGATTTACATCCAACAACAATATGCAGAGAGTCTTCAGTATAATTCCAAGATCCCCCATGGAAATTCTCAAAGTCTATCGAATTAATGCATCCGTACCAAAGTGATTCACGATAGCATAATAGACTATCACGGTGGCTTCTATTTGCGGCAAATTGCATTATCCAGTGACACGTGGTGCGATGACGCGAGAAGCGATCGATAAATCGTTTTTATGCCTCGCGACAAACCATCGATCGCAGTTTGCTCGAATTACGTGACGTCAATTAACCGCGACGATATCTGTTGATTAAAAAAAAAGAAAAAAAAAAGAAGAAAAAAAGGAAAGAAAAGAAAAAGAATTCGCTTTTCTTGCGAGATTCATCCACATGTAGAAATTCCAAGGACAGAGAAACGACTTTAATCGAGATCGATATTATATAAAATCTAAAGGTGAGATAATCTTTTTGAACGAAATTTAATTTATTTTACAGGGGCAATGGAGATGTAGATTACAGGTTTAAAATTATAAAATTAGAGGAAATTTTGAGAATGTGGGATATAATGTGCACATTTTGTTTTATTGTATCATGTATTTGTTGTTATTTTTTTATCATTCATTATTATTTACTGATAGATTTTTTTGGAATTTTATATAAGTTCATTGTTTGTTATTTTATTTTGTTAGATATATATATATATATACTTTATAGGTTTATTATTTTTTATTATTCATCGTTATTTGTTCATTTATTTTTAATTTCACGTGGGTTGTCGGTAAGGTCGTTGCAAGATTGGTACAAAATTTTATTATTGATTAAATTCAAAATAATGTTTGTAAAATAAAATTGTAAATAGTATTAATTTTTATTTAACATTCCAATCAATTTTTATGTAATTATAATTTAATGATTTCGATCCATAATGGGATACGTTTCAAGTTCTCGTAATATTTTCGATCGCGAAATTTCATTTTTTGAAACCAACATCCAAGGCCTTGAAATGCAAAAACACGTTCGAAGGTTGTTCTCTTAAATGTCACTCGTGATTGAACGATTTTCAAGCCGGAAGTAATTAACTTCGTTTTTTTAATGATGCACGCACCTTCACGCATGACGATATTGATCAAGGTAAATAGCAGGAAACATTTTTATAGAGTTGATAAACTTTTCATGCCATTTCGATTCTTTTTTTTTTTTTTTAGATTAACTAAAATTGTGAAGAATAATTTTCCTTTATTGGATTTTATATCACGTATAAAATTACCGTTCTAAATCTTGATCGATATCGATGGAAGAATAATACGAAGTAATATTATTATTTCACTGAAGGGAAAAGAGTTTCATCAAAAGAAAAGAAAAGAAAAAAAAATAATTATCAATGATTTTGCTCGTCTTGAGAATTCAAATTTTAAAAAATTCTTGCATATCAGAAAACTCAATTTCCAAAAATAAATTTAAAATTACGAATAAATTTTCAATAACTAATACTTTCCACTCTTAAAAAAACCATTAAAGAAACAAAAAAGAATACAAAGCAACAGTCAAATTGCATATAAATCATTACAAAAAATAAATACGCTTAACGGATTCGTAAAATAAATTAGTGCGCGATTGGATGTCCGACACGATGTTAACATTTCAACAACGCGAGATGAGATCGATCGTGCCAATTAACAATTGCAAAATTAAAAATTGCAATCCTACGACAACAACAACAACAACAACAACAATCCAACAATCGTAGAGGAGAGCAATTAACATGGACTCCATTCCTCCCCTCCTCGCCCTTTTCCCTCCCACGCTTCTTTCGAGGAACGGTTACGACCGTTGGAATGATCGAAACGGCGAAAGATTGCACGTTTCCGGCCCGAGTCAAGAATGAAGGCGCTCGTCCTTGATACCAGAGTGCCAACAGAAACTACGAAACATAAGACTAAAATATTTCAGTATGCGACGGCTGCTTACATGCCTCCTCCCCCCTCCGCGTATACGATGGGTGCATTATTGACCGTGTGCCAGACAGTGTTATGTTGTGATATACAGCGGAGAGTGAAAACTCACCACAGGTCCCTCCCGAGTCGATCCCATCTCCTTTAAAAGGTGATGTACCGCTTAAGCGTAGCACGAGAGTATTTAAAGTCGCTGTATCGATGTTTCGATGTAGGAACAATGCCGAGACCTTGGATTTTTTTTTTTATTGGTACACGTTGATGCATGCACGGTTGAGGATTTATATAGAACGTCAAAGGAGAAATAGTTTTCGCGATTGATTCGAAGAATGTGATGAAAAAAGTGATGGTGGAAAAAGAGGATGGAAAAATGGTTTCGGGTAATTGTCTTTCGTTTGTTTATTTATTTCTTTTTTGCAAAAATTATTCGATGCTAATCGAGGATATGGGATATGGAAAGATTGCGTAGAGATTTGAGTTATTTTGTAGATTAATTTTTGATTGACATCGAGATTAAATAATTTTCGATATTAATCGAGGCGAAGATTGACGAGTAAATTCAGAATGTGAATGTCGACTCAGGGAAAGAAATCAGGGAAACGTATAAACGTGTTTCTTATTCGTAACATAGACCATAACCTATGACAATAGAACGATCGTAGAGGATATAAGACGAGGAGTTAAATATAATTTTCTATTTGTAAAATCGGTCGATATATTTCCTCTTGTAAGTTTTAAAATACATCTGACGAAAATACTAATGTAATAATACCACCGATACTAATAATAATACTAAAAATAACAATTAAAATAAAAGATTGCACCGGATTGCAACATTTTTGAATCTCATTTCTCTGTCTAATTGAATTTTTATGTATGTAATATGCATATATCAGGTGTTCGTATTTCTTTTTCTTTTTTTCTTTCTTTTTTTTTAAATAAATATTTATACAAGCTCTCATACGATCGCGCTTTTATCATGGAGAAAAATTTCACGAGATCACGTAACAACACGCGACACAAGATACAAGATACATGTTTTCAAGCATATTTAATCGCGTTACGAGCGATTTTTTTCGCAACTTTCGCTTCGATCGAATACAATTTACGTGGTGTTCGCCATATTGAAAATGATATCGTGGATAAAAATATACACGGAAAATCGGGGGAAGGGGGCGTGCATCGCGTTGATACGCGAGTCAATTAAATAATGTTGTGTAGGTGTGCGGGATGAACCGACCGCAACCGGTCTCGTATTATAAGCCGATTAGATTGAAGTCAACTTCGAACGGCTTTAACAACACCTTCGCGCGAGTTGCTTCTTTTCGCGTAACCTTGCCGCCATTATCTAACCAGGAAACGTCCTATTGACTAATATTGTTTGCAATATTATTATATCATCGCCTGGATGGTCATTATTGCGCAACACCGCAACATTGTTCCTGATATCCGAACGATAGAAGAGATATTACGTTCCTCCTTTCGAGATTTCGTTCCTTTCTCATTCGGGTCCTATTTCGTATATAGGTTATATAGTGGAAAAATTTTATTATTCTATTATTATAGTTTTTTAAAATAAAGACTTTGAGGTGTAACTTCAATTTTAGAAGTTATTTTTACGATCGATCGAATATTATTTAAAATTCGCGTTTTTATCTCTTCTTTGGTATAAACATATACAGAGGATCGAATAAAAAAGTCTTGTAAATGAGTATTGATCTTTTACATTAATTTCAATTTTTAGTTTCGTCCAGCTGCGTTTAATTAATTTTTCTTCTTGGG
>NW_006263522.1:36411-37179 GCF_000469605.1 Apis dorsata | reverse complement strand
TTTTTTTTTTAAACTGTGATTTCATCATTAAATCACCAAGTCCCAAGATCTATTTAATTTCTTAGAAGTGTTATTCAAATTGGTTCATGCGACGATAAGAAACAGGATGAATAATTTCATGGAATGGAAGTAAAATAAGTTACGAGCCATTTTCGAGAATGGAACAACGGATCATCGGCGTAAAATACGTAAGCTTCTTCCTACCAGGAATGAAAAGAATTTACTTCCACATCTTCTTGCCAGCCATTTTCCGCGACACAAATTATTTATATATCGCTAGATACAAAGATAGCGACAAAAGATACCAGGAAATTCCATTTCTTGTTCAAACAATGTAAAACGCGAAAAAAAGTCTCGAACGATCAACTTATACTTAGAATTAATTTTTCCACTTTATAAAAAAGCACTCGTAGCTCGTTCAGATTCGAATCTTTAAAATTCACCAATTCATTCTTATTTATTTATTTCATTATTAATTCCAAAAATTTTTATTCATAAAAAATACGCACGAATAAAAAATCCTTCCTTTCCACGATATATTTTATACATTATAATATTTCAAGATTCAAAAGAGTTATTTCAACTTCATCATTATATTATATCAGAAATTCCAAAAGCACAGGAATTACTTTTACATTCTTTTGCATTCATACTTCTCGTACACCCTGTATATATACACACACACGCTTCATTCCACCAGCCACCTAAAAAAACGCACCTGAAACGAAACCGAATTGGCACGTTCACCAATAAACCGCGCACACCTCG
>NW_006263522.1:32255-36053 GCF_000469605.1 Apis dorsata | reverse complement strand
GGCCTTGCCCGAATGAGACGCAGCCTTGGCTGCCGATCGATGCAACTGTGCAACTCCCGATAGGGAGAACTGGATCCGGACTGGTTCTCACGTGTTCTCCCGGTTTAGATGCATCGCGTGCCTATATCGCGCGCACATATTCTCTCTCTTTCTCTCTCTCTCGAAATACGTGGATCACGTGGATCTTCTCGTTGCTTGATTTTTCTTCTTCTTCTTCTTCTTCTTCTTCTTTTATTCCTCGTTTCGCGAGGTCGAGCTCTTTAGAGAGAGAGAGAGAGGGAGGGAGGGAGAGACGTTGGTGGGAGGATGTTTCGACGATTTGTGCAAGTGTCGTGAGTCAGCGATTCGCCGAGTCAGCGCCGTGATTTTCGACCGATGCCAAAGAGGATCTCGTTATTTTTGATCGCGATCGATTTTTGCTCGATTTTTCGTTGGATCGATTTTTTTTTTCGAAACTTATGGGAGGTGATATATTGGATCGGAGAGTCACGAGGCATTTATATTATGTTGGGGGTGATGATTGCGATTTTGATGATTGTGTTTTTCATAATTTTTTTTTTTTGGAAATTTAAGGAATGAGTCGTGTCGATGAAGTCGTGGAATATTTGTGTATGTTGGTTTGATAAGAAGCTCGAGTTGTTGTTCGAGCGGATTGTTTAAATTATTATGATTAATCGATGGTTTGTTTCTTTTTGCGTTTGAAAAATGTTTCGAGCGTTTGTTGTAGGAATCGTCGTGTGGGTCAAGCGTGGATTTGGCGTTGATTTCTTGAAATTTGGCTTTCGGGTGGCGTAATATCTTCTTCGGTGACCCTGTTGACTGTGTAACGAAACGGAATCAGGGAATCGAAAATATTCTACTCTCGTTTTAGCTTACTTTTATGTAACGCGATAATGTTATTTACGTCACATTCTACCGGAAGGAAAATGATACTTAAATACCGCACATAATGTAATTTTTTTCCTTTTTTTCTTTCAGGCGATGAAACAGCTAAATTATTTTATTCAACTCGTATTCGTTGGTAATTGATGAATAATCGGGGAAAGTCATTTTTATTGAATTATATCCCGCTATAGTTTTAGTTTCATCTCTATCTTTTATTGAAAGGTAAAGTATATGCAAGAGCGTGTTAATCAAAATGTTCTAATTTTGTCACCCACGCGACTACATAAATCTGGTTGGACACTTGGTAGATCGGGAGTGCATAGTCTACTTACATAACGAACGTCATCATATTTATCGATCGAATTTTTTTCTAGGAAAGATGGAAAGAAATATACAAAGTGTAAGAAATGGTAAGAGGAACTAGTTTATTTTAATATATTGTCACAATGACGTAAATTATAATTTATAATTTATATAACAAATTTATAAAACTGTTTCAGCAGTTTTTCTTTTTTTCTTTTTTTTTTGAACGGAAGTTTATCGTTGATAATATAGATAAAGAATAATTATAATAAAGCGACGTGTGACGTACGTTTCGCGGCTCAGAAATCGTAGCCTCGTGAAACGTATCCTCTTCAAACTTTGCCGGATCAGCGTCTCAAAGCTCGACATTCTCGACACAAGACCGATGGATCATCTGAAACCGCGAACGAAAATACGAATCAGCTAAACATCTTCGCGATGCCCTCCTCTCGGCAAACCTACTCTGTCCCCTTATTTCGAGAAGTCTTTAATCAAATTGCATAACGTTACGCGAGAATCTTCTCTTGTTCCCTTGTGCTATTCGTTTCCGAATAATCTTGCGAAATTAATTTTACTAAAGTAAATGATGGCGTTATACGTATATTAACGATCGATGAAGATGGAAATTGGACGTTTTATTTCAATTCTCGATTATTTTTTAGATGGTGTAATAATATTTTGGATATAAATGAATTTATTAATATATACAAAATGAATAATTTTAATCCTTATGATAATACTCAATTTTTTATTTCCTGATAATAGAATAACATAAAAGGATACAAACAGGCAATATATAATGAAGATATGATATGAATTTCTTTTCATTCAAAAAATACCCAATTATAACGAATAAAAATTAAAAAATTAAAAATAGTATGATATTACAATAATTAAAATAATTTGTTTGTAGATAACGATGGAATATCAAACGCTGATATAACACCGATCATAACATACACGTACACATGTAAATCCTCGAGAAGGATTTCGTTCGAAAACAATTAGCGGGCCTCTCGAAGGTCGTGCCGAATCGATGGGCAGAAGATTTACAGTTACGGATGACGCAGTTCTCCGTTGGCAAGAGACGGATTAACTCGTAATTCCGCGTTAAACGGCGTCTTCGTTTCCGCGTAAAACGTTTCCACCGTTTCTTTATTTGGATCGCCATCCGCAAAGGCTCGTCCACACCCGACGTCGTAAAAAGAATTAAAAAAAATTCTTTAAAGATCGACACCAATTATTTCCGTTGGAAAAAATAATCGAACGAGGTCTGAACGAGAGGAAGAGTACTGTAAGTCTATACATATATCTATATATAAACACTCAATTTAGACTTTATTTTAATACAATGAATACGTGCAAAACTTAGAATATACATTTTTCGATATATATCTCCTTTAAGCTTCCTTTCCTCGAAAAAATTAGATCAATCAGCAAATTATAGCGAGACATCTCTGTCTCGCATCTCTGTCGCGAGACAGTCTCGATCTCACATTTTTGCACATACATCAACAATACATATACGTTTCGTTAGCTTCTCTTCCGAAGCTAGAGACCGTGTCAACCAACCGCGGTCCATCCTCCTCTCCTCGCCTCTCCTTTATCCTCAATTACAATTGTAGCGTAAATCGGGCTTTAGCTGCGTTTCATCGGGGGCACAGCGGGGCGTCTCTCTTCTCTCCGCCACGGCACGTCGTAGGAAGGTTCCACGGCGACCGACGGCGGGTGTCGGTGGCACGGAGCGCTCGACGTCGACGTCGTACAAGGACAAGGCCACGTGGTCACGGGCGGCTGGGACGGACACGTATACAGATATATCGGCAACCAGTCATGCACCGCCACCACCACCAACGCCACTGTAATCATCGTCATCGTTTACCATCGCTGACCCGCTACCATCCGTGCGTCGATTCTGAAACCAATCGAAATCCTGTCCTGTTGGGATACCGTGCGGTGAGCCGGGTTGTCCTTTCTGGGGAAGGGGAGGGAAATCAACCTCAATTCCTGGGGAATTGGTGGCGTTTTGTCGCGGTGGATCGAGATATGCGCGATGCGCCCCCCCTCTTTGGAATTTGAATGGAACGATGTTATTGTGAGAATTGGGAATTTCGTGATTATATAATTGTGATTTTTTTTTTTTTTTTTTTAGGGGAAATTAATCCTAGTCTTGTCGAGATTTCTCTTTTGAAATTGGATTTTGTAAATACGTGCATTTAGGCAAGATGATATAACGAGCTAGTGTTTTTTTATTCTAGGGGGAACTAGACTCGTCATCATCAAAGTAAAATCAAATTTTTTTATAATTGTGCTTTTTTTTTTTTTTTTTTAGGGGAAATTAATCCTAGTCTTGTCGAGATTTCTCTTTTGAAATTGGATTTTGTAAATACGTGCATTTAGGTAAGATGATATAACGAGCTAGTGTTTTTTTATTCTAGGGGGAACTAGACTCGTCATCATCAAAGTAAAATCAAATTTTTTACAATGCGAACATGTGAATGTTAAGAAATCACACAATTGCTATTATTATTATTATTATTATTATTAACTCGTGCAATTTGATCCGTCTAGTGAAACGTGAATCGAGATTTCATTACACGGATCGTAAAT
>NW_006263522.1:30428-32228 GCF_000469605.1 Apis dorsata | reverse complement strand
TCGTAAATATTGTGCGCTTATTATATAGAAGGCGGAATTGGAATAAAAAAAAAAAAAAAAGAAAGAAAAAATGACTCGTCTCTTAGGTAATTGCAATACTTCAAAGTTTGAACTTTGCTTTTATTATTAACGCGTTATAATACATCGAAGCGATCTATGATTTTCACAGGAATAGCAAGATAGCCGATCGTAATAAAAATATTTTCGACTTTGTGTTACCGAATTATCGTCTCACCTTGTCTGATCTTTATCGACCTGTTTCACTTACGGTTGAATTGCGCGGCCATCGTCGCGCCTCGAAATATGTGTCACGTGTTATCGTAGAAAAAAAAAAAAAAAAAAAAAAAAAAAGAAGAGAGAGAAAAGAAAAGGGCGGTAAAAATAAATGCGAACCATCCACCGATGGAACAAGATTTTCAACAACGTAGAATAATAATGTATATAATATACACGTGAACGTTCCATACGTAATTCCAACGTACCGAGCTATAATAAAACATCCATAAATATATAACCGCGACCAAGTAATCGATACTATCCAACTGCAACATATTGTGCCACGATCTTGTACGTATACCATTTAATTATATATGCCAAACAATAAGAAGCATCGACTCATCCCATTTGCATTTCGCGCTTTAAAATCGTTTCGTCATCTCGATCTTGCCATTCCGATTCTTTAATAGCTTTAGAGGCAATCTTTTAAGTAGGAATTCGATCTTTTCCACGCTCCCCTTTAATCATTTTTTTATCTCTCATTATTTTTTCCAAAATTTCTTTCGAAACTTCTTTCGAAACTTTTTCTTCTTCGTTCTGATGTTCAAACAACGATCCAATTCTCTAATTCTTCGTTTTCTCTATAATTTATTCAATTCTTACTCGTTCATTCACGTTCGTCTAACCGTCAAATCTTCACAGATCTTCTCATTTCCTCTATCGAAATCAAATTCAACGCGATTTTTCCAACCAACCAATCACGAGGTATCGACGAACCGTATCACCGCGTGTTAAAGTGTCTCTCGCACCTATTCCGCTCAAGGACACGGAGCGGAGAGATCATACCATCGCGACCTTGGAGGGACGACGCACGTGTTCTCTCGTACGACGCCTCATGCAGGCCTTGAAATTTGTACGGATCGACAAGTTTCGGTGTGCCCCACGGTCATCTGAGATATGCACGTAGAGAGGATAATCTGATAATCTCTTAGGGGAGCGATCAACAATACGACGATGACAATTGCATCACTTTATACGTGTATATCCTCGTGGATTAGTGGATTTTTGCTTAGACATATTTTTTTTTTCTTTTTTTAAAAATCCTGCGACTTAATTTTTAAGACCTCTTTAATAATTTTTAATTATATCTCGCGAAATTTTCTTTATTTTTTTCGATTCTTTTCGTAAAGAAGTATTTTTATAAATCCAAAAACTTTTGCTTAGAAATTAAATATTGGGATCTTGGGCAGAAATTTCTGAGGTATTATCGTTTACAACGTGAATTTAAGAAAGGAAAATAAAGAAGTCTGTTGTATTTCGGGAAAGATTGCGATCTAGAAATAAAAACGTTCTTATCAATTTCGACGATTTATTGGCGAGATCGTGGAGATCGCGTGCCATGGAAAGATAATGACTATCTTTCTTTTGGGTTTTATGACATCGTAACGTATAACGATGATTATTATTGATTGTATTGTTGAGTTTCGTATTTTTGAAGAATTTTGGAAGTGCTATTCGATCGTACGTTTTGTTTTGTTTGAGCAAGATATAATTGTATGATGAAATTTTAGATAAACGTGTTTT
>NW_006263522.1:23587-30158 GCF_000469605.1 Apis dorsata | reverse complement strand
GTATTAATTGTGTTCGATTATATATTAAAAAAAAAAAAAAAAGATTTTCAAATCATTATCGTTGCATTCTGATTTTTTTAAACGTTTAAATATTAACATATTATACTTCTCTTCATCTCTTGATTTGACTAATTACTCATAAGGTCTTTCTTCGTTGCAATTGCACAAGGTGTCAAGGCGTACGATATTAATTTTATACTGAAAAAACATGGAAGGAATATTATTCATTGAATATTTGAATAGTAGAAAATGTATCTCGTTAAATACGCAGCAATAACACGAGTTACATTGAAACTCTTTATGAGTCTAAAGTAACATAAGAAAAATAAATATTATCCAGTAAATTATCAGGATATTAACGCTTGAAATAATATTTCTTCGTATATTTCTGTTATTTTTGTATAATATATATATATATATCTTCTTTGTATTTCTATTATAACTTAGAATAGCTAACGTTAATAATTTTTAATGGAACGTGTTAATAATATCGTACTAAAAATTTCATTTCATTATGTGTGCCATTCTAGAAAGAACGAAACGTAAATTCAAGGATTCCTATCGAGATTTCAAATATAAATTTACCTTTACCATTATTACACCCCGATAATTCCAAGTATTTCAAATTCTTCGAACCAATGTAATTGCCTCATCATCGTTTTCTCCGAATATTTCCAAAAAAAAAAGAAAAAATTCGAAAATAATAGACTTTTAAAAAATCGAAACAAGAATTAAACGATTCCACTTCTCTCAATCCTTAATTTCTAATTTCTGAACCTTTTTAATCCTAAATTGAATTTTCTAGAATTTACCAAATATTTCATCGTTGTAAATAATAAAGAAATCGAGTTTTCGAATATTTTCAGAGAATGAACACAGAAATTCAACTATTCCTATTAATTCCAAATATAAACCCAACCTTTACCGTTATTACACTCCAATAATCCCAAGGACTCCCAACCTCTGTATCCCAATAATTACCTCGTCGATAAACTGCAGACATTCATGCATTTATTATACTTAAAAATATACACAACAGTACAGAAAATACAGTAAAAAATGATATTCGCCTGTACTGATTCTCAATTTCTAAAAATATAGAATTCTTGTGATCCACCTTCTTTTTAAAAAAAAAAAAAAAAAGAAAAAGAGCGCAAAAATTAAACATTTCTGCATCCCGTTCAAAACCAATTTTCCCGAAAATTAAACAAATTAAAAAAAAAAAAAAAGAAAAAGAGGGCAAAAATTAAACATTTCTGCATCCCGTTCAAAACCAATTTTCCCGAAAATTAAACAAATTAAAAAAAAAAAAAAAGAAAAAGAGGGCAAAAATTAAACATTTCTGCATCCCGTTCAAAACCAATTTTCCCGAAAATTAAACAAATTAAAAAAAAAAAAAAAGAAAAAGAGCGCAAAAATTAAACATTTCTGCATCCCGTTCGAAATCCAATTTCTCGAAAATTCAACCAATTAAAAAAAAAAAGAAAAGAAAGAGAGAGAGAGAGAGAAAAGAAGAAAAATTTCGAAAAGAAAGGAAAGAAAGCAAAAACGTTTCTAAGACGTAAATGTCTGGGGGAATATGGTGAGGGATCGGTTCGGGACGGCTGGTTTCCATCGTTGATCGAGGCTCCGCCACGCTCGCTTTAACCTTTTCAACGTGCGATCACTGACGTGTCCGCCGATTATATAAAACGGGTCTGCCCTTGTCCCCTCTCGGAATGATCGATTGGTCTCGCGTTTTCTGGCCGCGGATTACCGCGACCGCCTCTGAACGGATTCCTCGGTCGCGAAGAAGGTCGTCTTCCTTCGATGCATCCGTAAGTCATTGGACACTTGACTTACTTTTAAGAGACAAAAAAAGAAAGAAAGAAAGATTAGAAGATTAGAAGACGGATGATCGATGCAATTACTATTATTATTATTTAGAAGGCGAAAATTATAAATCGCTTCAGTTTTACGATGAATATTTACCTCGATTTTTCTTAATATCTCTTTGAATCTGTCTTACATAGAAATATATTTTCGTGTAATTACATAAAATATGAGAGAAGAGGGGAGAGGCTATTCGAAGGCTATTACTCGACCGCTATAAAAAGCGACCGTGTTCTCAAAATTGAGAAATCAAACAGTATCTTTAATTAGTAATTAATAAACATAATATTTTCTACGAAAAAAAGAAAACATTCGGATCTTTTAAAATTCTTCTGCCAATTTTATTTCCTTCGAACAACTCTTTTTACGCGTGAATCACGATCATGTAACATCGTGGATTTATCGCGGAAATAAATAATTCACAGAGAAGAAAATGAAGAAGAAGAAGAAGAAAAAAAAAACGAAGTAAAGCAAAACGGCACGAAACTTTTGATACATATATATATTATTAATCTGTGGAATCAAAGGAGGTGAGCAGAAAGCGAAGAAAGCGGAAGCTGAAAGAGGTGGAGCGAAAAGGACGATGGAGGGGGAGGGGAAGAGTTACGAGAGGAACGTACGGATCACCGGCAATAATAAACGCGGCGTCAGCAGCGATTATACACACCCGAGTGTCGAAAATCGGGGATTTTCGAAGCGTCCGCGCGAGGCTCGTGGAGGCGCTCGAGGCTCAAGGTCGGGATGGCCGACAGATAATGTTTCCTCGAAGCGGCACTGTACGATCGAAACGATCGTGACGTTGCTCGAGGTTAAGATCTGTCCACGCTCTGGATCCCGTACTTGAACTCGTCGTCCGCTGAATCACGCCGATATCGAGAGTATACATACGGGCGAAGATAACGAGATACGCGTATACGCGAGTGACACGTAAGTCATACGTTTGCAAGTCGATGGACACTTGCTCGTTTTATGTAATTTGATTCGTTTAAACGTTATTGAGTTTACGTTTTTTTCTTTTTTTTTTTGAGGAAGAAGGGGGGAATATTATGGATATTTTATACTTTTTTTTTCTTTTCTTCTCTGATTTATTATTAAAAAATTATTGATTTAGATATATTACGAAATTCTTTTTTTTTGTTATTAATTAATTTTTATAAATCTTTTTTTTTATCATTTGCAGTTTCAGTTAGAAGCTATGTTAATTTGAGTGAGAGGTATTATAATTAGATATAAAGTGTCAGATGTTCAAGGATTTAATAATTTTATGGAAAATCCTTGTAATGTTGAAAGTTATATACAAGATTTTACAAATAAGATATATAAGGAAGTATACAAGAAAGTTTCTTTTTGAAGATCATTGTCAAGTATGTATGAATCTTGGATTGCGTTTTCTTAAATATCCATCAAAGTACATAATCGATCAAATTGTATCATCTTTAATTTAATCCTTTTCGTTAAACAAAAGATTCTATTAAATTCTATCAATGGATTTTCGTTAATTCATCGTCGAGAAAAATTTCAGAAGGATTATCGTAATAAAATGATCCATGATGTGACAAATATAAAACATATCAACCCAATTCCATTCAATATTGCTTGATATTTTTCGATTAACAAGCTTCATTCTCTAATGATTCGTTCCCAAAAATTACACAATGTGCCAAATAAGTTAGCAATAATATATATATATATATATATATATATACAAAACATCCTAAAATGCCAATTGACCTAATTAGAAAGATATTAATGCCTTGAATTCTTGTTCTCGAGATATTCATCAAAGAAGAATTCCGAAAACTTTTGCGCGAACACTTATCTATTTTATCTTAAAAAATAATAATAATTACGTTATAACAATTTCAAGAAAATAAATAAAAACATTTAATTAGTAAAAAATTAATAAAAATCTTAAACCTCATCTGAACCCAGGATTTATATTTTTAATAAAACTTCAATAGAATATAATCAATCGAGAAACACACTATCAATAAAAATATTATCTTCGATATAAACTTCAATAGAAATCGTCCATATTAAAAATTTGATATCGAAAATAAAAATATCAGAAACGAATGACAAAAAATTAATTTCCCAGACGTTAAGACGTTCATCGATCTATCTATCTAAGAATTTAGAAAAGAAAAAAAAAAAGTCAATTACTCTCGTCGTCGATCGATACGATCTAACATAGATAACTAATTATTCCAAAATAAATAATTTCAAAAGGGGACCGTTCGCCGTACGATACGCTCGAAAAATTAAACATCTTCTTACATCATCTTACATCATCACACGTTGTACGCCACACGTGAACCAATAATATAAACAGCGAGCGTTCTCCATTCCAACGGAACCGTTTTTATTACCATCGTTCTATGCCTGAACGCGTAATATAAACGTGCGTTTACACGTTTTCCTGAGGTGAGATTCCCTCACGAACCCAAAACTGAAATACTAAAACTGTCGCAAGGACGTCGAACAGTACGTTCCTCGTGCGTGGCCGGCCTTCGTCTCTCGAAACTTCTGGCCGAAAAGATCGAAGCACATCGGAACAAGAGTCTATACATAATGCTGACATAATATGCGGCCGAAAAATAAAATTCCATGGCCTCTCGGTGGCCTCGACGGGCCACAAAGAATCCTGTTGGAAACGGTGTGCGGATATTAGGTAGTATCGATGGGTCAGATAAACGGAGCCAGATATCTGAGAGGAGATAATATCTTGGATGGGTGGGTTGATTGGTGAATTGATGGAACGATCGAGATCTTTCGTAGATCTTTGTTTCTTTTATTTTTAATATATATATGGAATTCATTATATAGAAAGTTTATTTTTAAGGAATTAGAATATTTTTAAGAATTTTTTTAAGGAAAGGTTATTTACTAGGATAGTTACAATTTAAACAATTTGATTTCATTTAAGATCTTATTTAAAATTTCGTCTTTCTAGAAATAATTATTAGTCTTCTATTTCTAAATTCTAATTATAAATTATATTTTTACATTCTCGATAAATTTTAATATTGTCACGAATACCGGTAGTTTCATAGAGGATTAAGTTAACCTTAAAAATCTGCCTTACATTCGAACAACTTATTACCGCCATATTGCTTCTCTTACGAGCAACCGTGGTAAGCACCATTTTCGCTTGTTACACGATATAACAGAGAGAGATATTTCAATTGGTAGATCTTATATTATCTATAATTCTTAATCTCCTCCTTCCCTTCCAATCTTCTTTCTTTTTCCCTTCTTTCGTTATGTTTTCCCCCGAATTTTTTTTTGAAATTTCGCTAGGTAACCACTCGGGTTGTATCCAATGGCGTTGTTCGAGGTTATGATCGAACGAGGCGACCAGATCTCGTACTTGAACTCCTTATACCGCGATAACACGTTATCAGAGATACAAGTTTCGATGTGTTTAAATGTCAAACGGAGAATCGTTTGGAGAAAACGTATCGGTGTTGGAAATTATCGCTGCTTATTAACGGCGAAGGTTTCTTGAACTTAAGTATGCGTATGTGTGTGTGTGTGTAACTACTCTATTCGAGTAAAATTGTCTCTGTTGAATGGAATCGATGTTGGAAACTGCGTAATAATGCGTTATCGAAGCGAGTGTAGAATTTCCAATGATGGAAAGTAAATTTATTTTTTTTTTTTCTTGATTTTTATATTTTGTGGATTTATAGTAATTCGTTTATAGTATTCGTTATTATATCGTAGAGGAATCGAAAAAGGATTTTTGGAAGATTCCAAGAATTTTTAATAAAATAATTTTATTTAATTGCGTTCTAATCGATGATTTTGAATCATCACGCGAATGGAAAGAGAAAAATATGTAACATATTCATTTATGTCGTTTATATTTAATATGCATATAGAAAATATTTGCATAAAGATTCGCAATCCACTGATAAATAATACGTATACAAGAGAAGTTGTTGTGATAATATTCAAAGCGTTATTTTGTATCTATTTTATGAATATTAATTAAAAATAGTAATCGTAAGGAATATTATTTAATATATACGTGGATACCGGGAACAAAATATAATGAAACATAACATTCAACAACGTCTATTATGAATTTTATCTTTAAAAAATAACGAGGCTTCGTAAATTTTTCCATTATTATAAATACATTATGTTATTATGTCACCTTTACATATACATATTCCATTAGTGTATACATATTTTGCTTAATTTATCTCGCTAATGAGTAAAAAAGAAAAAAAAAATAAATAAATAAATTAGAATAAAAAATATTTTAGCACAATCCTCGAAACGAATTCAATTCTCGATTCTTGAAAAATTATTCGCAGCAAAAAAAGAACATGGTAATATAAAATTATTCGTTCGAAACTCTTAAAATCATCTGTAAAATTCATTGAGAATTTTGTGATAACGGCTCGAAGCCGCGATAAATCAACGACAAGGTCGCGCATACTTATCCTTCGAATTCTACGATAAACTGATATATTTTTCGTTCGTGGAAGGAGGTTCTGTTACATCAAGGTTAACGTTGATAAAATAGATCTAATGTCGTTCTAGGAAAAACCGAAACGATGGACTTTGAGAAGGCGCCACGCCACGTTCGTCTTTTTGACTCATGTTTCCTCGAACCACAGAGAAACCAGAGGAGCTCTACGTGCTCCTCCTTCCGTGTTTAAAAAACGAAAAAGAAATTGAAATGCCA
>NW_006263522.1:21747-23363 GCF_000469605.1 Apis dorsata | reverse complement strand
TCGAAATTTTTCTTTCCTCGTTTCCGTGTTGGATTTATCTTTGATTTCTTTTTTTTTTTTTTGTGCAGATCTTCGAGACATCTTTGAAGTTTGTATCACTTTTTTCCTTTTTAATCTTCAAATTTTTACGAATATCATAATATTTCATATCGTTTCTTAATTTCCATTGAGAATTTTTTGTTTTATATTCGAATGAACTGAGATAAAAATTTTTTTTGCATCGATATAAGAATCTTAAATACTTTTAATTTCTCGCTTTTTTTAAAATTATAGATTTCGTCATATCATATATATATATATATAAAATGAAAGAAATGTTCTTTGATCAGAGAATCTTTAATATCTCTTACGTAGATGATACACTCGATGGAAGCGTTGCGATCGTGTCAGGCAAAGAACTTGACCTTACATCACGATCAGATCGACTTTTGATTACGAAAAAGCGAATGATTATGCAGAAAGGACGTCACGTTCGACTTATTACGTCATTGAACGTTTCTCTCGTGACTTTTATACAAAGAAAAGAAAGAAAGAATGAAAAAGAAAAATAGAATTCATTTGAAAGCGAAGTTCTTTCTTTGTCCACAAGTAGAGAACAATTTTGTAATTTTTAATGCAAACTAAATACTATAATGGTATACAGGATTGGAAACGTTTCAAAAGCTCGCAAAGCTCGATGTGTCTTGTTTGCTGTTGTAAATCATTCTCACGTATCGTATTCTGTTGACGATTTGCTTACACGTACGGAATAAACCGGCTCTATCGTCGCCGACGATATAAATTCTCCCTTCTTTTGAATCATTTTTAAGATCATGTATCCTATATAACAAATATAAGTTGCTGATACGCTTAGCTAAAATACGTCAAACGGAAACTTCTGCCCAAGTTATAGGTGTATCAGATATTAACATAAACGTATTAGTGGCGAATAATTTTAATAACAAATAATCCAATTTTTATTCACTTGTATTTCTCTTTATATTCGTTATTAGATATTCTATTCTAGACAAAAGGGTTTCTTTAAAATCTACAATGATATTTTTTTCAATTATTAGTGATAAAAATATACATTTTTGAATTTTTTTTTTGGAAAGAAATTTTATCGAAAATCATGTCATCTAAAGTACTATCATATTTAATTTTTTATTACAATTTATTACAGAAAAATTATCTTAATTATTTATCTTAAATTAGATTTTTTAGAATATGATAATTTTCTTCAAAAGACAAGCTTCTAAAATTTTATAAAAATCGTATACCATCTCTTCCTCTGTTTTCCTCAACAACAAACATTTGGACAATTCTTCGTGGCACACGATAATTGTGAAATTCGAAAAACATTGGAGTCGAATCTGAACACGTGAACGATCGATTCAAATTAATTCAAGGGGCACGAAGGGATGTGAGAAACCTGCTCGCATGAGAACGAACTGTAAAACGTGACGCAAATCTGTGGCGGAAGTCGTGTTGTGACGTAACGGGACGTGGAAGCAGAAGGAAACGGATGTCTGTTACGTTTCCGTATTTCTGTACAAAATGTAAAGAATTCGAAAACAAACGGAATGGCCTCTTTTGTAAGCCAATTGGAATTTTTGGGTAAGAAAAGAAGGAGAAAT
>NW_006263522.1:20779-21550 GCF_000469605.1 Apis dorsata | reverse complement strand
TTTTTTTTTTTACAGGGAAGCTGCATTGATTAGAATGGATTAGAAATTGCGTAATACAAATAAAAACGAAGTTAATTCATATACGATCGATTTGTTGAAAAAAATTATTAACACAAAGTTATGTGAATATTTTATCTGAAACGATATTATTAACATTTTAAGAATTATTTCATTCGTCGAATTCAATTCATGAAAAATTAAACGAGATTTTTTTTTCTTTATATTCAAACATGTTTCTACATATACAATATGAGAAGTAATGTATTATTTACTATATTTTAATTTCTTTTTTTCATATCGTACAAAATTATTACGATCGAACTGTGAATTGTAATCGTCAAATTTCTTCTTAAAAAATTTCCAATCAAAAAAATAGAGATATTTCAATTACGAATTTCTAAATTACTTATTCCAATATCGTTTCTCTCCTTATTAAACAAAAATTATTATCAAACTTATCAATTTCTTCTTCCTTTCACAATTTTCGAATATTCAATATCATTTATACATCATTATATAAACGTATAAACTTTTTCATATTCAACAAAGATACGTATATCATACGTCGTTTGCTCATTACATTTTTCTCTCTCTTTCTCTCTCGTTTCATTGACGTCTCTCACAATTACATAAAATCATTACGAATTTCACGAAATCAAATCGAACCACGGAACTTATCTCACGATTCTCGACAATTTTCAATAATCAATAATCAAACGAGATAAATTTTTTTTTCAACAAACTACCGACTAATTCCAACGAATCGCCCTT
>NW_006263522.1:10849-20506 GCF_000469605.1 Apis dorsata | reverse complement strand
TTCTTTTTTTTTTTTTTCTCCTTTTTCTCCCTCTTACTCCTTTCGCATCGTCTTTCTCTTACATCTCTTACGTAAAAATTGTCACAACGATCGAATTTCACGTTAACAGTTTAAACGGTGGCTGATTGGCGCGTTTACCTTCCTCGTCGGATTCGTCGCAATGTCTCTCGAACAATCGCGGCGGCCTTGTCCTTGGGCATAATCTTTCCTCGTTATCGGACGACGACGAGGTCGCGTCGGGCTACCAGCGATTAGCGCGACACCGCGTGCGTCAGCCTTCCTTTTATATTCGTGAATAATAATATCCACGTTTCTTTCCTTCTTTCGACGCGGCGGCGTGTCTCCTCGATCCCTCCGGTTCCGTAAATCGCCACTTTTGCGCAACGCAAGGTCGTCCCGTCGATCGGAAATCGTGACCTTTGCGGTCGTGATTCCAATTTGGATTTGGATTTTTTTTAGTTTTAGTTTTAGTTTTCTTTTTTTTTTTTTATTTTTGGAATTTGGAGAAAAGGGTTAAAGGTATAAAAGGCAGGTATGAATTTTGGTATGTAGTGAATTTTAAGTATGTAGGTAAGGTGATTATTATTTTGGAATTTGAATCAAGTTTGGATCAAAGGAATCGTGGAGAGAGGATTAGTAAAATTTAGTGAAAAATTGTGGTGTTAGAGTTTTTTAAAGCTTATTATTGAAGGGTTAACACTTTTTTATATCGATGGAGATGTATTGATGATAGGAAGGGAAGAATAAACTGTGAGATTTATCGTAATAATTCTACGTGACTGAAAATTTTCTGCAACTATCGAAACTTCAAACTTTGCTTCTCTCTTTAAAATGTGGAATTTCTGAATAAAAAAAATGTTAAATTTTCAGTGACGTTATTTTATACTTTTTGCGCGAATTATTTATATATATATATATATAAAAAAAATTGATTATGTAAGACAAGTCGTATGATTGCTAATTATGATTCGATTATGAAGAAAAATTAACAGATTAATAAAAAAAATTCTGTTAATGGACAGATGAACCTTGTCAAATAAAATATTCCAATTTCCTCTACAAAGGAAAGAATTTTTTTTTAAAAAACTTTAATAATGAAATACAATCTTTTTTTTTTTTTTTTATTTCATTTCTAGACAGCAAAACTCGATAAGCTGTTTCTCAAAAATATTGTTCCCTATTTATTATTTATTTACAGCCCCACTATCAAAAGAAAAAAAAAAGAATAAGAAAAAGAAGAAGAACGTAGAATAAAAAGAATAAAAAGAATCAAAAGAAGAAGAAGAAGAAGAAGAAACGTACGAATACATATTCATTCTCAAATAAAAAACTAATCTCGTAGACTATTATTTTCTCATTAAAAATACACGCGATATTTGTATATCGTTAAAATTGTTACGTCATTATTCACCTTGTGTATAATTTCAAAGTAAAAATCGTTCTTTTTGACCCCTTTTAAATTTATACTTGGAATATACCGATATCTTTTTTTTTTTTTTTTTTTTTCAAAAGCTACGCAAAAGCTAACAAAAAATAAATAAGGAGAAGAAAAAAAAAAAAAAAAAAAAGAAGAAGAATTACATTATTCCGGATCGTGAATAATTTCCAAGTTGGCATTGTTTTCGTCTGGTTTCGCTTATATATAATCACACACCAGCTGTGGTGTTTCGTTATGGATTTAATCGAATTTCGTTTCCTTCGAGCGCGAGGGAAGAGAGGAGAAGGAAGAAGAGAGCTTTACCGAATCAAGGTCTAATTCTACGAAATCGACGTATCGAGGTTGACGTTGCTCTTTCATCCACTTTGTAAACAACGCCGCGGATGTTTTAAATATTTTTAACGATCGCTTTTTCCATTGTTGAAAAAAAAAAAAAAAAGAAAGAAAGAAGAAATGAAAATTGGATGGAAAAGAATCGGTAATGTTCGATTGTTTCGCGAATAACATTGCCTGTGTTTTATTTCTTTTTTTTTTTAACAAACTATCGACGAAACTCGTATCGCCTCGATGAATATATTACGAACGAGTCGTCTTTATTTCTTTCACGTAATGAAATTTAAACTATATTGATATTACTCGAATTAAGGAAACGATAAAAATTACTTGTTATTTAACGAACGTGTGTATCTTGCTGTGAGAAAAATATTTTATAAAATACGAAAGAAAAAATTAAAACGTATGATTTTATTTTTATAAAGGAAGAGAAACAAGTAAAGTACGTATATAAAATATGAATATTAATATCGGAGGAAATTTATTTAAACGATTACTGTGCATCCAATCGTAATTGCATTATCTTTCAAATTTCCAATATGAAAAAGTTCATTCTACTTATGACGACGACGAGCGGAAAGATTTCAAATTTCTAATATTTCCTTTCTTCAAACATAATAATTCTCTGGTGTGTGTGTATATGCGCGAATAAACATATCTCCGCATTTCTACAAATAAACAAATCCTAAATATACCGAATCATTTTCTCTTACTTTCATTGCAAAACTAAAACAAAGTTCCTCTTGGCAACCGCGTGATACGTGAAATATAGCCTGCCGAATCGTTCAAAAGCAAAGAATAACACCGAATTGCACGCCATTGCGCCATTTTCGATCACGGAATTAGAATGGCGCTTCTTCGAAACTTGAACTTCGACCCTTCGTCGAAAAACGAAGTTGCGACACGAAGATCGACACGGAACATCGAACAATGCGTGATGTCGATCGCCCGTGTAAAACGTGAAACGCTTTCGTGACGTCAACGTATTTATCAGCCGCTTATTTTATACGTTGCAGAATATATTGCGCGTGAAGGAAAAACAGAAATGAAAAATAAAAAAGAAAAAGAAAGAAAAATGCCACGTGGATTATGCAATTGAAAAAAATCTTCGCTATCCATTCACGATTATATTTGAAGAAATATCGAACGAGCTTGAGAATCATGTATATATATGTATACAAAATTACATAAAAGGTGCATAACTTGTGTGTATCGTGTGCGCAGATATGACGAAGATTATGTTGAATATTAATTCCGAGATCTTTGTCTTCGCGATGAAAATTCGACGGGTGAAAAATTTTAGGAATTTAGAGCATGCGTTGCTCTCTTGATTTCAGCCCAACTGACGTGGAAAATTAATTAAAGTTTTTCTTGAGGAAGGAGGGGGGAGGAGTAGAGAAAGTGGAAGTTTTCTCGAGAATTTTCAAATCTATTCTATCCGAATAAAGGAATTAATAATCATAGCAAAAGAAAGAGAAAAAAATTGTTAAAATATGCCAATTGATAAATGGCATAATTGATGCCAAGATAAAAAAAAATCGGCAAAAAATAGAAAAATATGAAAAAAAGCAAATATCGTCGGGACAACTATTTTTTTTTTTTCTTCACTTTGAGGAAAAAAGTGGAAAAAAGAAGTTATGGCAAATTCAAAACAGATGAATTCCGTGGACTGGATATCCTCGAAGTCTTTTTAATCGTCGACTAATCGTCATTCTCCAGGTTAGTCATCGTTTTGCATTCGTTCCATCGTGATCAAGCCTGGAGGTGACACCGTGGAGAGATCTCTCCTCGGTTGACCCACGAAAAAATACCGGAAGTCCTCCACGTAATCCATTCCAAGTCTCGCGAGAACCCTAAACGGCCATCAATTCTCGAAGAAATCGTCCTTGTACCTTGGATCTTGATTCCAGTCTTCGAGAATTTAACTTCTTGAATAGATAATTACTTATTAGCGCTCGTATTTTAATCTTTTCAGGGTCAAATTTCTTAAATTCTTTTCTATTACTCTTACAAAATGTAGATTTTCTGGATTTTTTTACGTATCATCTATATGTACATATTTTATTTTTTGTTTTTGATTCGAGAATACTTAAGATGATCAAGCTCTCTATGCTTTCAGAAAATCATTTGTTTAGTTTGTCTCTCTTTTTGATCGCCGGTGAGTCAAAAGTGTGTGTGTATGTGTGTGTATCGTCCCATCTACTTGTCTCTTCCTAAAAATACTACCTAGCTTATCGCCTTAGTCACAAACTTTTGGCGCTGCGTAATAAGATCGTGCGTTATCGTGCGACTTCTGGCGATTTTTATCGAATCCATGGCCGATTTTTGTTTACGCTAAACGGATGACTACGCGTTTCTCTCGTATCTTCTTATTTGCGAACAAAACGTTGCTTCGAAGTTGTCCGAAGAAGAGAATTTTCAAATTCAAAAAAGAGTCAAATAATCTATTTATTAATGAGCTTTTAATTCTTTGAAATCGATAAATAGAATTTTATTACTGTTTACGATAAAAAAACTGCATTTATCGCCTGTAATTGACAATGAATTTTAAATCTTATTGTTAACCATATGAATCACATAGAACGCGTTGAGATCAGACCAATTTCTATGGAACACTTTTATGATCCTCTTAACTTAATCAGCATACTGTATCGTTTCGTCTTCAAAATTAATTATCATAAAATAGCCCCATGCTTTCAAAATGCAAAATAATAAATCTAAAAAGTCTACAACGATCAAAAACTCCTTACAACCATTCACATCGTCCATTTCCAAAAGTCTATAACGAATCAACAACGATCAAAAACTCCTTACAACCATCCACATGGTCCATTTCCAAAAGTCTACAACGAATCAACAACGATCAAAAACTCTTTACAACCATCCACATGGTCCATTTCCAAAAGTCTACAATGAATCAACAACGATCAAAAACTCCTTACAACCATCCACATGGTTCATTTCCAAAAGTCTACAACGAATCAACAACGATCAAAAACTCTTTACAACCATCCACATCGTCCATTTCCACGTAATCTATCGCGATAATTTCGAACGGTGGCCTTGGCCGATCCTCTGACGATCCGATCGGATTATTTCTTATCGTGTAGTCACGCGAATCGATCTAATCTCTCGACGAAAGGGGGCGAATATACGATTCGCCATCATCGCGGTTTTTAGCGCCGGTTCCACGTCCACGCCTTTGCGATCCGTCGCGCAAAGATACAAGGGAGGGGGAGGAGGAAGGGAGAGGAGAGAGAGAGGAAGAGGATGGAGTGGAGGATGCGACCTTGCGCGATTCCAACGATCCGACTAATAATAATACTAAATCGTTTCGCAAATACCGCAACACGGAGTTCCATCGTTCTTTCGTTCCTCCTTCCGCTTCTCTGTTTCCTGTTACGCTCGTGTCTCATTACGTGTTATATCGTAAGTGTACGTAAGTCTTTTTTTTTTAATTCTTTCTTTTTCTTTTTTTATATTCCTATAGTTTTTAAACATTGTTTAATCACACGGAGGAACGAATGTTTGATTGTATTTCGCGATGACTGGTATTTTTTTTATTTAATACGCATTATTGTATAGAGAGATCGAATAAGATTTAATATTGTTACGTAGGAAATTTTAACAATTTTTAAATTATTTCTAAAATTATTATACATTATATATATATATATATATATAGAGAGAGAAGCTGTTTACAAATTAAAGTGTTATATCTTTTGTAATAATATTTTTAGTAGCATTTATAAATATCGATCGTTTTGATCGATATTTCATAATTTCTCGAAGCAAGAGAAACATTTCTCTCGTCACAAAGTTGTTGGATTCATTCCTATCGTTCCATTTCTGAAACGTTTGATTCGAAGCCAAGATTTCGTAGTAGGAAGCAATTGCGAGGTCGAAGGTGTCGTACGGCGGCCACTATTCCGTGTATAGTGCACCTATGCGCGCTTTGCACTGGCATTCTCTTTCCCGGTCTGTGCATTCCCGCCCGTTTCCACTTAACACTCGCTAGAATCCATTTTCCCCATCCGCTCGCTTATTTCACTCGGCCATTCGGTTCGTTCACCGTCTGCACACTTCCTTCCCTTTTCACTTCGAGCGTGTCTCTTCCATCGACTCATCTTCCTTTTTCTTTTTATATTTTTCTTTTCTTTTTTTTTTTGTACGCTCGATACATTTGCTTCGAGACGTAATAATGGAATAAAAATTATTTCGAATTAATTCGAATCTTTGAAAATATATATATATATAGCATGGAGTTTGTTGCGATGTGAGACTTTATTTGATTCTCATCGTCGGATGAGAATGTCTCGAGACGAGTTTTAAAGTATTTTTCTTAAAATATGAAAGTTATTAAAGTAATTTTACACTTTGGATCTCAAATGAGATCCAACCTGCGAATCATCAAATATTTTTTTTATAATTTTATTATTAATTTTATTAATTTTATAATTTTTCGTTTCATTTGTCATTATATAATTGTTATCTCAATTCTATCAGGATTTCTTTGGTTATCGAATAAATAAAATTGAATTTTATCGAATTAAACAATCGGATGATTATTTGACTATAGTTAGATCACATGTTACATTAATATTTTTAATCTATACTTGTTTAATAAATCGATAATCTTTACCGATACATCTAAATCATTTTTAATACACAGTAATCGATAATCTTCGACGATCTTCAAGTATATCGTTTGGTTTAAATTTTAATCTATCATATTTTAAAATACTTAAAAAATAATAAAATTTATTTATAATTTATCATAACTTTTATCCCCTCGAAAACTCGATCTAATACGCAAGTATCTTTCAAATATCAAATAATAAATAAAAAAAGAAAAAAGAAATCAAAATATAAAATAAAATCCAATCACTTTTCTTGCCAATTCGTGATTGGACAAAGGAAAATGTCTCATTTGATTAAACGAAACGTTTGTTCGAAATTTATTGCTAAATAAATCGACAACAAAGATTTTATCACGTAAAATTTCTGCACGTTGCGATGTGACACGTGCCAGTTGTGTCGATCATTTTGTCATTCAAGGACGGTGATAGCAATTTTGTTTCCTAGAACGTGAGGGGTATCGCTGATAACGAGCTGACACGAGGTGACCGGTTTTATCGGTTTTCTTCGCAGAATCAACGCTCTCCTGTCCGCCATTGAAAAAGGATGCTTTGGCGGATGGCAGCTATCAACTAGCTATCTATTTTTACTCTGGTAATCGTAAACTTTGTTTAAAAAAAAAAACGACGATTGAGCTCGTGTTACGTTTGCATCTTGTTCTGATCAGCATCTCCGATATTTCTCCTTCTAATCGTTTATTTTGTTAGATCGTTAGAGAATTTTAGGTACAGTAACGAGAAAAAGTTTGGCTTATATGATCGATATCATAAAATAATTTTTTCAGTGTCGATTTAAGAGGATAATAATTCAAATTTATAAAAATATTCAAACCAAAATCTTCTTTCCTTTGAATCAGTGAACTTTCATACTCTTTCTCATTTATAATACATACACACATATATATATATAAAATCAAATTTAAGAATATATTCTTTATGTACAAATTTTAAAAACAATTGTAAAAATATTTGAATATGCAAAAGTTTCCCATTTTTAATCTTCAATTTTATTCGAACCTTTTATTTATAATTATTTGTTGTTGAAAATAAACAGAATCGAATTTGAGAGGATTGTTTATACGAAAGTTTCGAAGTTTATTATCGAATTTCAGGGGGATCGGATATAGATCTTTGGCGACGTTTCCGGAAGAGTGACGGTTCCGTTAGAATGCAACGAACTGCACACGGGTAACTGTAAAGGACTCGGCTATACTAACCTGTTGCAGAAGCCAGCACGTTACGTCATGGGCGTAATAACGTTTATTAATAACGACTCCCTTTAAAGAGTCCATGCTGGCCTGTGTTTATACACTTTGGTTTACACACGCTTTCATCGCAGTTGAAATAAATTTCCTATTTAAGTCTCCAAATGACTGTTAATAATAGCATCAACGTAGTAGATAAAAATTTGTTAAAATTCTTATCACATGATAAAATAATGATCCGTGTCAGGGAAAATATTTATTCGTGAAATTGAAATAAAATTTCGCAAGGTTTTAAACGATTGTTAATAACAATGAAAAAAGATACACATTTTAATATCATATTTTTACCATTCATTCATCTCGAACGAATTTTAATATTTAATTATTTCGATTCATATAACACGATCTATATCAAAATTAAATTGAATTTTTATTATTATTAATCCTAACTATTCTCTGAAACTATTCTGTTATTAATATTTCCAAGATATTGAGCTAATTACTTAGAGCGAAAACGAAAATAAAATATCTATTAAAAAAAAAGAAAAAGAAATAGCCGGTAAAATAATACCTGCTATAATATCGCGATTATTAAATCAATAATCGGTAAACACACGTGTTTCGCGCGATTAAGCAGGGACAAGGTAACGGTATCACGTTTGAATGAAATAAAAATTTCGCGCTTTTCGTGCTTTTGTCATTTTTAAATGTCGCGCACATATAGGCGCGTGTATTCGAGCGATTAATTCCTCCCGGGTCGTCTGCATATTCATGAGAGCGAGATCGGCCGGCTAAGTGTTTCCCACGTAAATCTTATTTCTTAATTGGCTCGTAATCATGATTTCGTTCTTAGTGTGAAACGTGTAAAAGCACGCATGCACACGTGTGCTTGCGGGTTATCTATCCGAGTTTGAAGGATAAAGAAATGGGTAACATTTACGCCCCAACTTCCTATCTACGATCCTAATCCAAACATTTATTATTGGCGGGGGCCAATAAAACGGAATTTCCTGGATCCACGCGATTCTCACCGCCTAGTTTTAATCCTGTACCGAATTATCTTTCTTTTTGTTGATAGTGTTTTTTCTTTTTTTTTTTTTGTTTTAGATTTATGTAAGAGTTTTAATCTTTTCGAGGTTATGTTTGCCATTCAATCGTGAAAAACGATCTAAACAAATCGATGGTGTTTTTTTAATGGAAATAGAGGAAAAGACGAGAAATTATTTCGATTAAAATAATTTATTATAGATTTATTCATTATTTTTTGAGTTGGGAAGAATTTTTAATTTTGGCGCCAAAATGATCGACTTTCTTTCTTGAAATTAAATTATTCGTCTTGAATTTGATAAATTACGGTGTGGATCGTTTATATTTTTATTCATCGAAAAATAATTTTTCAGGAGGAAATGAGGAAGGAAAATAGAAAATTTGTCAAAGGAAGGAGGATCGATTACAGTGTTGAGACAGTGGAAAGAACCAAGTTTTGTTTTCAAAACATCAGATATCAAAATACGTTCGCTACTACGCATATCAATGATCGTAACGGCATAGATAATCACATATTCTTTCGCAACGTAATGCCTTATCAGAAGTTAATTACAGCTCGCGACACGTTATGTTTGTCCCTGACTGATAGAGAAGAAAGGAAGAGCATTATATACTATTGTATCTTATTACTGTCAGCGATATTGTTTCTTTCTGGTAATGTGAAATATTATTTATTATAAAAAAAAAAATAGTTGAATGATAAAAAACGAACGTCGTAAATAATAGAATATCGTACAAATTATTTAAAAAAATAAAAAAAAATTATCAAAAAATTTAAATATTTTACTTTGAATTCTTTAAATAGAAAACTATATATTCTATTTCCTCCGTATCTTTTTGAAACCATCTTTTTGAAAAAGATCTTAATATTTTTTCCTAAAATTGGATAAAATAAATTTTGGATTCGATCAAATCGATATATAAGAATCAAATAATTAACTTACATTTATTAGAGTCAAAATTCTTTCTGAAATCGAAGATAAAGAGAGACAATACG
>NW_006263522.1:10173-10541 GCF_000469605.1 Apis dorsata | reverse complement strand
AAAAAAAAAAAAAAATCCCTTCGCATAGTTCGATATCCAAACGACCTTGAACTTCGTATGGACGACTCGGTCACTCTGGACATTGCAAAGCCGGTCTTATCCGCTCGGCATATAAATTACGTTATTTTTGCCGCGTTCCGCGTTCGAGCTCGTTCGTAAGACGATTAAGTGGACAGAGAGAAAGAGAGAGAAAGAGAGAGAAAGAGAGAAAGAGATAATGATAAGAAGAGAAAAATAATGGAAAAGACGGAAAGAGATACAGTTCGAGTCTGAAAAATAATTAATCGAATCACGTATGGCTCTCACGTGAAATTATGACCGGATTGGCCTTGAACCGAGTCAAACTGGCTTCCTTTTGAGATAGAGAT
>NW_006263522.1:0-9993 GCF_000469605.1 Apis dorsata | reverse complement strand
TTTTTTTTTTTTTTTTTTTTTCAAAATCCACGATCTCGCGTTTTTATTATATATATTTTTCAAATTATTTTTCTGATACGAATGATCCTCTGTAATCCAATTTTATCTTTATCTCCGGGGAGGGAAAATTAAATAGATAAATTTTAATCAATAAGTTTATATATTGAATTTTACTTTGATGCGGGAAATAGAAATTGCTGATTGTTCTTTTTAAACGGATTCGGGTAAACAGATGATTTAATGGAAAAATCAAAGATCAATAGGGCATTGATTTTAAAATAATTTTCAAACAGATCTTGAAAATTAGAATTATTTTGATAAAATATTTGTTAAAATATAACATCCCATTACAAGTGAGATTATTAATTTTGGAAATTAAACATAACTATTTAAACATAACTATTTATCCTCTGGCTGTAAATTTACGTGAATAGAATTTTACTGTGGATAATTCTAAATCTGTATTACAGTTTCATGTACAATCGTTCAATGAATCAGAAAGAAAAATTCGATATGGTCCGCACTCTAGACCTTGAATCATGATCCCATTACGAAATAGAGCCACGGTCTGACAGTTTTTTTCCATTTGATTAGAAATCTCGTTTAAACGCAGGCCATCGCCGATATTATTACGGGAAGTTCCTCGGCCTCTGGTTATTTTCGGGCTCGAGCGGTTAATGGACTATGGGTATGGAGATGAAAAAAATTCTTTCAAAAATTCATTCCTCTTAACCTAATTTTCGAGTAAAAATTATCTAAGATATCTCCAAGATAGTTTTAGAAACCAAGGAGAATAAAGGAGTAATTTTAATTTTATATCGAATTTCGTATCGTTGAATTATTCGTTCTAATTAATGCGATTTTGAAAGTAAAAAGTAAAACGAGGCAACGTGGAAATAGTAACATCGAAATTAGAAATTGTTCCAATTGTTTCTGATTATGATATAATTCTTATTTCAATTCTTTCTTCGCGAATGTTGAAAGCGTATGATTTAGAATTTAGATTTAGTGTAAGGAATAATCGTGATAAGGAATCTGATGATACATCTGATATCGTGAAATTAATGTAAAGTTTTCGAAGTTTTCGATAATGTTTTGATAATTTACAATATGATTTAACTCGATTATAGGTATAGTTTTGGGTTCAAATAACGTAATGGAAATATGATAATGATATTTTCGAAATTCAGTTTGGTATAATTGAAACTGAGTTAATAATTATCGATAGTATTTTTACAGTCACTTGGCATTATAATCATTATCCAAAGCGATAAATAATAAGTTACAGCTGATCATTAAATATAATTCACAATTGTTAATATTCACTTGTTAACAGTATAATAATGGTCATCGCTGGTTCTAATAATTTATCATCAAGACTGGCCATAATAATCATACAATAATCAAAAAACAAAAAAGTTCAAAATGTTATATAATAAATATTATATCGTTGTTCGTAATTTAATTAATTATTCAATGATATTCCATATTCGTTTAACTATTCAATTAAGCTATTTGAATAATTTATCAACGATCTTTCCTGATTTATACTTTCACACAATTCATCAACAACCGAATCGATAAATCTTTATTTCAATTCTTTTCTCAATTTTTTATCAAGTACAAAAAAAAAATTATTTACTTTCACTTTTCATTAATAAATATATCTAAAATTAGAAAATTACAAAGTTCTCCATTTACAATCTTCAATCTATATTTATTCAAAGTTTGTTCGTCCACGTAATAAACTTATCCTTACAAATTATCCACTCACTCGTCAAAAATTTAATTACATTGCAAACTCATACGCGAGAATTTTGGCTAGAGAGAGAGAGAGAGAGAGAAATCACGTCTCCTCTTCGTCGTGAAAACTTTGTAAATCACTTTGCGTGGCAACCACGCACCCGATCGATCCATCCGATCGATAAAGCTAAATAACATCGGATGGAATCATGTGCAAAGAGGCCCACGACCGTTTCGAATATCCGTGGCCGGTGTCACGCAGTGTCAGTGTTGGCGGCCGTGGAAATAACAGGAAATCGGACACTGACTATCGACGTTACAGAGACTTCAGTTTGGTAATTGCGACACCGTCCGACACGATAACGTGGACGACAGGTGATTACGAGTATCAGGTGTCTTTACACATCCGTTGTTTGCGGTATGACACCGCTCGTTCTTTCTTCCCCCCACTTGTGAACACAGTGCGAAATAGATTTCCGGAATGGAAATCTTACTCTTCTTTCCTTCGAATGAAAGATTTTCACGGGGTGAGGACCTCTTTGTCGAGGAAAGAAAAATATATATTTCAAGAAAGGATTAAGGAAGATGATAAACGAGACAAAGGTGATTTTAAAAAAATTTGAAGAAGATTGAAGAGTAAAATTTCTTTAGAATAATTTTTATTGATCGTGTGATGCAGACGAAGTTAAAAGTATGAATCGTTAAAGGGAGTTAAGTTAATGGTTAAAACTGGAAGGGGAAAAAAGGAGGAGGATAAATTTTCGATAGGGTTTCCAAGTACTCTTGATGAGTCGGGATGGCATGTGGCTTTGTGCAACTTGCTCAAGTGGTTCACATGAACCGAGGGGCCCGAGGGCTATTCTTGAGCAAGATTTCGATAGTGGGCGAACGTGATAATTGAAAGGGTACATTTTAAACTGGTCGTGCCTCCCATGACTCAATCCGACCTGTCTGCATTCTTCCAGTCGAAATCCCAAACAATCTAAATCCAACATCCCGCCTCTATTTAACACATTTTACAACTAAAAGAACAGGGACGAGGTAACGGTAAAATTCGATTAAATTTTATCAAAATTCTTCAACAACAACCCTCCCCCCTCCCTAATTATTATTTACAATACTGTCGCAAATATTTATATTGCAACGTAAATTTTGTGCTTTTTACAATCGAAATCAACCCCCCTCAATTCCCCCTCCCCAATTCTCACGAGACCCAAGCGAGTCGCTCGCGAGTATCGGCGAGCACGTGCCTGGTATCGTCCAGAAGCTTCGTAAGAAAGGATTGACCTCGATGCCCGGCCCCTGAGTAATCACGGTCGTCTCCTTTGGCGAACCGAGGAACGAACTTTTTTTCGCAGATGCACGCTTCCTCCTCCTCTTCCAACATTCCCCTTCTCTCTCATTTTCTCTTTCTCTCTCTCTTTCGATCACAGTTCCAGGCCGAGAGAGTAGTATGTAGAAGCTGGGAAGAGAGGACGGGCTGTGTCAACGGCCTGGCCACTATTCAGCGCAAGTGCGGCTCGCTTGGTCAGCCGATGGGCGCGGGCGTCGCGACGAGAGGGTGGCAGAGGTCGTTGCCACGGCGCCCGAGCCTCTTCTTCTTCTTCTTCTCCTTCTTCTTCTTCTTCGTATGTGGATCCCTCCTCGTGCTCGATGATCGTATTGTTTTGCGCTCCTTTTACACCCTTGTTCTTGTTGGATGCGAGAGTTGAACTTGGCAGGCGCGACCGAGTCCTTCGATTCGACCTTTGACATTGCTTCTTCGATCAATGCGGATGGATGGGGTTAAATTCGATTTTTGGATGTAGTGATGTTCTTTTAATTTTTTGGATTTGGAACTCGTTGATAAAGATATGGAATCGAGTTCTTGGATTTGATGTTGCCTCTTTTGTATGATTAATCGATTATTGATTAATATGAATGAGTGAGGTTGTAGGGGATGTGAATTTTTTTGATTTTATATTTATGAACTCGTTGAAGTTTTGGTATCATCATTGTTTCTTTGATTATTGTGGGTAAGTGTTCGAAGAGTTGGATTAGAAGTTTTTGGATTATTTATGATCAAATCCTTGGATACATTTTTTGATTATTGTGTAGCATGAATGAGTAGCGTGTTGTATGAATTTGGTAATAAATTTAGTTTTTTGATTTAATTAAAATTATGCTGAGAGAATATATTTTTAAGACTTTATCATTTTAAAAATTAATTTATTATACATATTGTTAATATTATTGCGTAGAAAAATACTTAATTTTATTACATAAATTACATAAATTTTAATAACAAGTCATCAATAAATCAACGAGTGCATGCGTACGATTTTGAGGTTAGGTTCTCCGTTTTAGATAAGAGATACGTCGCAGTAATTTTATTAACTCGCGCAACATTTATTATTTATATCAAGATATATCGATCAGATATCAGAATTTCAATTTCAACTTCTTCACGATATTGGATAGAAGAGAATTTTACTGTGAATCACATAAATTTTAATAACAAGTCATCACGAATAAATCAACTAGTGCCGTACGATTTTGAGAGGTTAGGTTCGTTCTCCGTTTTATCTAAATAAAAGATACGTCGCAATAATTTTATTAACTCGCGCAACATTTATTATTTATACCAAGATAACAATCAGATATCAGAATTTCAATTTCAAACTTCTTCTTCGCGATGTTTCGCTGCATCATTTCCACCTTATTATAAATTCCACGAGTTTCTCGGTGACGCAATTCTCACGTTCGTGTTATTAACGGTGAGCAGAAGGCCGTGAGATGGAAAAAAAAAAAAAAAGGAAAAAAAAAAAGAAAAAAAAAGCACGAGAGTTGGCCGAGGTCGTTGCCACGAACTCGAATCAAACTCAGAGTAATTCAACTCTCTTTCCTCGCCCCTTTCTCGCTCGCCTTTTTTCCTTTTTTTTCTTTTTCCTTTTTTCACGTTGAATTAATTAAACGTTTCCTGAAATCCCCGCGCCCGGCGTATTTCAATTTCGCCACTTTCTAAACAGAAACTCGCGAATGGGGGAAGAATACACGGAATATTAGAAATCCGGATAGGAGAAAGCAAACACGTTGGACGCAGGGAATGGAACCTTTGGTCTTTCACGGGTGGCGTGTTGCATTGCCACTCTGCGGGCGAGTTTTTCTCCAATTGTTCCGGATTGAAAGGTTACTTTGGGATATAACCTGATGGAAATTGCAGGTATGTATAATTGCAAGGTTGTTGCTCCTCGTGATTTCCCTCGCGATTTTGTATTCCTCGGGGGTTGGAAAGTGTGGATAATAAAATCGTGGAATCGAGGAAATTAAACGTACATGTTATATCGTAATCAAAAATTAATATTCACATTTCCTCTTAAATTTAATTAATGATCAAATCCATTCTTTTCTCGAAACTTACCACCAATTTTATCAATATTTCATTTACTTTATCAATACCACCAATCGAGGACACGTTTAAATAAAAAATTACTTAGTACATATATCAAGTTCAATATTACAATCTTATTTAATAAATAATATAAATAATATAAATAAATAATAAATATTTAATTTAATCATAATAATATAAATAAATCTCATTTTAATATTTCGTATGATTTACAAATAATTCTTCTTCACTTTTATTTTATCGCGTTCGAATATAACAACAAATTTACAATATTTACAGCGGAACGTTTGTAACTCTTTTTTTTTCTTTCTTTTTTTTTTTTTTTTCGTACAGCGATCCAACGTATCCCGTGGATCGATGTATCATCGAGGGCGGGCCGGTCAACACGGATCACAGATCGGGTTGGTCACGGGTCAAAGGTTGGACGGTCCTGTGAACGCGGCATAATCGTCGTCCCGCCACGAGCGGGCTCGGGCAGGCGCAAATGTGACCTAATACGGGGGCAGTCACCTCTCCGCCTCGTTCCGTGCCGGCTTGATCGCGAACGAACGGGGTTCTATTTGTATCTCGTTACGATTTCGAACATCCATTTTTCACATCTCGCGAGAGAATTTCCTTGCAATCGGTTCCCCCCTTCACGGAAAATTTATTCGAGGAATTTCGTGCGAAGGGATTTTTAAATCGAGGGATTTTCTCGAATCGTAGAAGAATCTTTTCTCAGGGTGGTGGGAAGAGAGGAAAGAGAGATCGTTTCCCTCGAGGATTATCTTCGAGGAAGATCCCGCGATTCGAATCGATTGGATTTTTGGAATTTTTGGAAGAGGAGTTGGAGGTCGATCGGAGGAACGTTTGTTTGGGGTGAGGGAATTATCATAGGAGGGGGGACCAGGGAATTCCGTCAGTCGCGAATCGGCACTCATGCGAATAAGACGCATATGTTTTCTATCTATCTATCTGTCGTATCGATGTAATTCGCGCTTGTTCGTCGTCGCAAAAACTTTCATTAATCCCTTTTAAAGAAAATTTCGCTCGACTTGTCGCAGTGACTTATCGTAGTAAATTTAAAAAATTTTTACTAGACAAGATAAAAAAAGGATGAAATTAAAACAATGTGATCAAATACGCATTAAATATATTCATAACGAAAAATATTTAATTTCTCATTATTACTTTCTTATTAATAAATTCTTCGAACAAAAAACGGTGACTAAGTCTAAATAATTCCGTTAATGATCTCTCTCCCTTTAAAAATGAATTCTCTTAATCTCACTTTCCCTCTCGCGCGTCCTTTACGCCCATTACGTAAATCCTCCTTCGATCCCTCGAACAACCATCGAATCCTAACCTAAAAATGGACCAGAATCGTCACCATCCCGAGAGAGGCAACCGAGGAATAGAATCGTTGGTAAGTAGAACGTGTGTGTGTGTGTGTATGTGTGTGTGCATTCTTGAGGATCGACGTCGATTTTCAGGCGATCGGGCATTCGATACACTTGTGGTTTCAATTAGGATAGGCGATCACAGGTACGTACGTGTGACACGATTCGAAGGAGATATCACGTGATTTTTTTTCCTTTTTTCTTTTTTTTTTTTTCTTACTTTTTTTTCTTTTCTTTTACAGAGAGAGAGAAAGAGAGAGAGAGAGAGAGACCCATTTGTCGATTGAACCGCGACGAGCACTCGCAATTATACGGTCTGCCGTTCGAAAACGAGTTGCCAGTTCGTTCACCGCGCACCGGCACTCTATGGCCCTCTATTTCCTCTCCTTGGACGTCTCTGTCTTACGCGCCGCCCGAATGCCAAGCCAACGAGTACTTAACATACTGCTCCCGATACATTTTTAGGCGCGCTGCTCTCGAACGTTATTTTACGACGAGATGATGGTCGTAAAGGGGGCGTGCGGGCAGCCAGCCACGCGGCGTTTCTCGACCCTTGTTTCACGGATGGATCGGAAATCGATGGAATTTTTTTTCGCTTGCAGGGAGCAATTTTGCCTGGAAAAGATGGACGGACGGACGGATGACTTTTCTCGATCGAACGATCGAAAGTGAATGGATGTTGCCTTCGCCAATTAATAATAAGAAGAGAAACCGCCATCATTGAGGAACTTAATATATGTATATATATATATATGTATATATTTTTATATTTATTTAAGAATGTATGTATTTAATTGTATAAATAAATTTAATTAAAGAAATAAAACGATTTCCCTTTTTTTTAGAATCCCCATTTTCCAAATCCCTTCTTCCCTTCTATCATTATATCACATTTTCTGACACGTTTTCGAAATTGAAAAAAAGAAAGATTATCTGCCAACAGTGACTGCAAGCAAGGAAGGAAGAGAGAAAAAGAAGAAGGTTCAATCCTGCCAAGGATTTACCTTGGTGGCGCAATTAGACGGATTAAAAGCGCGAGGGATAAATAAAATCGGTGGAGGAAGGTCGATGTCGCGGGAGGAGAGGAGGAGTGCGTGGTGTACAAGGCAGAGCGTAGAAGCGTTCCAGGGTGCAACGACCGCGCCAGTCCGCGGATTCCGAGCAACCAACTCTTCGGCACGAGGAGTTTTCGTGCTGATCCACGTGCGAATTGCGCGACGGAGAGCCTCTCTCGTCTCTCTGTTTCTGAATAGGATTTAGGTTTTTTTTTAATAAGTAGAGTCAGCGTTCGAATCGAAATCGTGCAACTCTTTCTCGTTTTCGATTGGTAAAATTTATTTGTTATTTGTTTCGTTTTGAGAAGAAGTCAAGAGTTATTAGTTAAACATTCTCCATATATATATATATATATATATGAATAAGTTTTATTCAACTTTAGATTTATTATATTCGAAATAAGATTGCAGATAGAATACGATAGAAAGATCGAAAAAAGAAAGATATATATTTTAATCATTTCAAATTTCCAGTCCTTTTTTTTATTTCTTTTTGCGATATTGAAATATATAGGAGGGAGAGAGAGAGAGAGAGAGAGAGGTTTAATAAAATAAAAATTCGTTGTATTTATCTTATCTCGCAAGACACTTACTTGCGCGCAAACTGTTTACACGAACTCCGTATATTCTTCGTCCATCTATATTTTCGATTTGATTTATCTGAGTGACCCGAAAGGAGACGTCTCTTTTCACTGGTCGCCAGTCGTCCGGAAATTGGACCACGGTAACGACACGGAATTTCTCGCGTAGTATCGCGAGCGTAATCGCGAGGAGGCGCGTGACGCTTGGCAGCTTGGATTCGAACGCGAGCGAAACCGTGTCGGTCGTTGAACCTGACGGCTCCAACGCGATGTAAACTACGCTTCCATCCATTACGCTTCCACGGTGAGAGTCCTCTCTTCCCGTATCCCTCTATCTCTTATTCGACTTCTCTCTTTCTTTTCGTCCCTTTTCTTCTTCCTTTTTTTTTTTCTTTATTTTCCTTCCTCTTTTCCTTAGCTTCTCATCTTTCCCTTTTCTCTCTTTCTCCTTTCTTTGTTTCGTACATCTCGTGCTTCGCGATGAGAATCTTCTTCGATATATCTCTTGCTCTTTTCTCATTTTTTCTTTCTCTCCTCTGTTTCTTCTACAATTTTTTTGCCTTTCTCTCTCGTTCTTGTTCTTCCTTCTTTTTCGTCTCGGACATGCGTGCTTCGCGACCAGAGTCTTCTCTTTCTGTATTTTTCCGTCTTTTATTTGCTTCTTTCTTTGCTTCTTTAAAAATTTTTTCTCTTATCCTCTTTCCCGTTTCTTTTTCCTTGCTCCTCCCTTTCAATTTTTCTTTTTCTCTCGCGTCTTTTCACTCCTTCTCAGTCTTTTATCTTTTTTCTTTCTTTTTTTCTTCGCCTTTCATTTCTTTATTTTATCTCTAGCTTTATTTTTCTTCGTGAATTTAATTCGAAGAGTCGACACATCCCACGTGTATAACTCGTATGTCGTAATATTTTCAGAAAAAAAAATCATGGTAAATCTAGTTCATGCTTCTTCTCGTTTCGTCCTTTTTTTTTTCTTTTTGGTGTATTTGTTGGTTATCTAAGTATTTGTATCTTCAAACATTCGATAGAGATATAATGTAAAAAGTAGAAATTCCGATTCACGGATTCCAATATATAAGCAGCAGTAATGAAGACTCCACGATCAGAATCGCAATTCGAAACGCGAAAGCGAAGCAAAGCTCCATCGTGGCTACATTTCGGGGTGACGAAAATATACCAGTTAAGGAGCACGGTCAATGACCCTACGAGGCTTCCTCCATAGCGCTCTCCGCGATCTGTTTCCGGGAACCGAGGACGATTAATAAAACGATAGACGATAAAATATTCCGTAAATTAGACCACCATACTCGATAATTTTTCCAGTCGTAAATTGTGCTACAAAAGAGAGAGATTAATGCCCATGATTATCTCTTATCCTGTTCAACTCGTCCTTGTATTATACGAAGTATTTTGAAATCAAATAATTACATCCATCTTTCGATAATTTCTATCTTATTACTTACTTAATTTAATGAATAAAATTAGCACAATTAAATTTAATCAGATACTAAATATATTTAAAACATTTCTGCTAGTTCCAGAACTATAATGAACAACGAGAAACAATCAGTAATAAAAAAGATAGATGCCTTCATTTTAAAAGGTACGTATAAAAAAGGTAAGTATACTAGAATTAAGAAAACTGTTGAAAAAACACATTAAAAAATATAAAAAAGGAAAAGGTAAGTATAGACTGTGGTAAAGGTAAGTATAAGGTAAGTATACGAAAGGTAAGTATTTAACAGATAAGTAGATACAATTATTCCAAAATTGTTACATAATGAAACATTTCGCGTGCCACCTCCTGATGGTTTATATTCTCCTAATGAAAAGTCGAAATTTTGGGCAAA
>NW_006263521.1:204267-211510 GCF_000469605.1 Apis dorsata | reverse complement strand
TTCTTATATTTAATATAAAAATATTTTATTTGTGGATTTAAAGATTCTCCTTTTTTTTCTATTAAAATTAAATTTTATTTTTAATAATACCAGAATTATCCATTTGTAAAATTACATAAATTCCAAATAATGAAACCGATTTGAAATCAATAAAATGGATGAAATTATATTGATAAAATGAAATCTTTTGAAATCGTTTAAAATAGCGAAATTATTTAAAAAATAAATAATAGTATAAAAAAAATAAATAAAGAAAATAATACATTTTAATTTTAATTACAGTTATATTTAATCAATCATTATTAATAAAATTAAAAAATTATGAATAAAATCTTTCTTTTTCAAAATCGATTTTAGATATTCTAAATTATTTGAAATCATTTAAAATTGCATTTTTTATGAAATCATTGAAATAGTTGTAAAATTATTTGAATTTTTAAATTACTTAAGTATAACAAGATTAAATCCTTCAATTGAATTCAATTGAGATCAATTCCTTGAATTCGCATTATTAAATTTCATTTTTAATGTCAAATATTTCTTTGTTTTTTTTCTATTTCTTTAATGCTTTTTTAAGCATTATATTCTATATTTATAACGTTTATTTTTTATCTATTACTTATATATTACTATTATATATTTTATTATATATTTTAATATATTAATCACATATTAATATTATATATTATTATATTATTATATATTATTATATATTAATAATTTTTTAAACTAATATTGTACAATTATATTTCCTTTTAAATATTTATTTCAATTATTATTATTATTATCATTATTATTATCATTATCATCGTCATCATCATCGTAACCTCAGAAACAAATTTGCCCGAGCATAAGTGATATTTGATGCTATAAAAATGTAATCAACAAATATGAAATAACATTTCTCGTGATTCCGACGTTAATCTACCTGGCAGATTAACTGCAGACAAAAGGTTACACAGTGACGAAAAATAATCCGTAATGATTGATGACATACCTCCGCGAGTCTCTGAAAAGTGGAAGATTGTAAAAGCTGCCATTTTCCTGAAACTGTTTCTCACGACGCGTATCGAGTAGCCTAATGAACCATCGAATGTGAATCTAATCTGAATTCTCAGAAATTTATATATTTATATATTTATAATAAACAAAATTTAGAAAATTATATATTATATATTATACTTAACTTATATCATTAGATTTAAATAAACATAGATTTATATTCAATAGAACTAGATTTATATATTAAGATTTGAATTTAATTTTACAGATAGATTATAGTTTAAATTCATATAAATAAATAAGTATTAATGTTATTAATACTTTTCTTAAACAAATCTTAGGATGGCTATTCGGAGATCAAATTTATATATACTATGCAATTCTCATTTTTTTAATAAAATTTTCCTCACAATCTCATAATTAAAATATTATATTATATTTAACATCAATATAAAATTAGTAATTGCTATAATAATTATTATTATTTATTTATATAATATTATTATTTATATATATAATAAATATATACATGAATTTTCATATAAACTTATAATATTGTATGAGAAAATAATAATAAAAAAAGACGAAATTTAATTAATAAAAAAACAAAAAAAGTAATCATTTCATGGAATGTTGAACATTGTTATCTTCAGTATTATAATGAATTTATATATTTTTTTTTAATAAAAAATTATTAGTATTTCTTTAGTCATAATAAAGAATCATTTCTCAATTTCTGATCAATTTTAATACTTGAAAAACTAAAAGAAAAGCATGATAAGTTGATATTTATTAATTTTTATTTATTAATTTATTAATTTTTTTATATCATTAAAACAGCTAAAAAAAATAATGTAATAACAAAAATTAAAGATCGTTACTTATCTAAATTCTTCTCTTGTAATTTTCACATATAAAAATTTGATCTTTATAAACATGTAAAAATAATTTAAATAGAAATATTAATATAATAAAAATAATAAATATTAAATATTATTAAATATTAAATATTAATATAATAAAAATATTTAATTACACGATACGTTGTATTTATAAAAAATAAATATAAATATTATTATTTCAAGTAAGAGATAAAAATCTTTTGTTATTATGACTTATTAGTTATTATGTCATCACAAATGAATTAAAAAGCAGTTGATTTCTATTTTTCTATTTTTTTATTACTTGTCAACTCAGAATTTATTTTTTATTCTTTATATTAATCTAAATAATAATAATAGAAGAATAATAATAATTAAGAAATTCTCTTGATATCATTTTCGTTAGAATGAAAACAATAGAAAACGAGATTTAAAACATAGGACATTATGTATAAAGATAAGTGTCCATAACGATAATAATTGAAAAATTTAAAAATTTTTTAATAAATTTTTTTCATAAAATATTGTCTAAAAATTTTTTTAACAATAATTAAAAAAAAAATTTAAACTTTAAATAAATTTGGAAAATTTTAAAAATAAAAATTTTTATATTAAAAACTGAAAATTTTTCAATTTTTTCATTATCTTCTCATCTTAATTTAAATATTTTTTATTTTTTTCAATTATTAGTTTCTTAAATTTTTTAGATTCTTTAATTTTCTGTCTTAAAAAATAATGATTTTTATTAAAAAATTTTTCGAAAATATTTTGTAAAGAATTTAAATAAAATCTAAAGGATTTAAAAAAAATAAGAATTTTAAAATTAAAAAAATTGAAAATTTTTCAGTTAAAACTATAATATAACATTTAAGAAAATAAACAAAATTATATATCAAATTAAAAAATATTTAATAAATTGTTAAATTGTCTATAATAAATTTTAATAAATTATCCACTAATAAACTTTTTTGTATAAAATATAAATCTTTTTACCAAAAATTAAAGAAAAATATAAATTTGCGAATTTAAAACAGAAGAATTTAAAAAATAAGAAATTTGAAATGAAAGAAATTTAAAAATTTTCCAATTAAAATCAGAAAGTAAGCCAAATAATACAGATTGATACAGAAAAAAATATAGAAAATAATAAAAATAGATCAGAGTGACGATATTATTATAGCTGTTAGATCATCTATCGGATTTTAGCTGAGTATGCAGAGAAGTTGGTAAATGAATACAAGAACGCGAGCGACGAGTAAAAAAGTGAGAAACGTGTCTTCGCTAACGACGATCCGCATTCCTATGGGGATCGCCCAGGAAATTCCTGTTCTAGAGCTGCAGCCTATAAGGGATATTGATATCCGGTTCACCTACGTGTCACTGCCTTTTCTAACCAAGGATAAGCGAAAGCATTCGTGTCAAATTCTATTTCATGTAGAATTACATCTTTGTTGCTTATTGTATTGGATGATTTTAATTTCCTTTAATTATTTTGATTTATACGTGAAATTATAAAATGAGAGAAAATTATAAATTTATAGATAATATAAAGTTTTTATATTTTTTTTATATAAGTATTATTAATCAAGGGTTATTAACAAGTGATATAAAAATAGTAAAAATTATTTTGATGTTTTTATTGAGCTATTAATAGAAAAAGAAAAATGCAATTTATTTTTTTTCATTTTAGTATTTATAATTATTTTTTATCTTATACGAAAGATCTATTAAATTATCTATTTCGATATAAAATAATAATAATATATAATAAAACTAAAAGTATAAATATATATATATATATATATAAAAAATATAATAAAATATAATATAATGAATATAATTTAAATTGATAAGAAAATGATATTTTGTTCAATATTCAAGTTTGTATGAAAATTATTAATGTTTTAATTAAATAAATATACAATGGCTCACAAAAATATTCATTATTAAATTTTTAATAATAAAATATGTATTACATTTGGATTATCAAAATAATCAATTACAATTATACTAAAATAAAAATATTAACAATATGTATATAAAATTTGAAATAAATTGTATAATTTGTAGAATTGAATATTTATAGTAATGTAATAATTAATAATATAGTAAAACTAAAAATTAAAAAAATTAATATGCTCAGAAAGAGAATAAAAAATTAAAACTTCAAAGTTTTTGCGCCATCTCAAAAATTAATTTTATAGAAATTATTCCTTACATATTTAATATAATATAATAATAATAGTTAAATAATAGTAATATAATATAAAAATATAATATATTAGTTAAATATGAAAAATTAAAATTTCTTATTATTTTTTATTATTGACTTTAATTTCTTCGTTCCATCGCACCACCTAACCATCAAAATTTTTCCTAATACTTCGTAATATAATCGTTTTAGAAATGTCCATTCGTGATTCTTAACAAGAATCTCATGTCTTATGATTTTCCATTCAAGAGCGATTAAACACCGTTCAACGGTCCATCAATCACGAACGATGGATTTTTAAGGGAACCATCTGTAACTGGAAATGGAAGGTTATCGCAAGGTACATACGATAAAGACTACCGTTTGCCAGCTTTCTCTTCATTCGACACAAAACATGCGAACCGTGTGATTCATTCTTGAGTAGTCTTCAGACATTGACTGCTCAAAAGATACGAAAAAATATAGTGAGATTTGCATATGAAACGAGCTCGAAAGGAGCCTGAGGATTGTTCAAAAAGTTTCTACTATGCGTAGTATTCACTCGGTACATTCGAATGACGAATGAGCCGAGATGAAATGCAATTGAGTTTCCCTTCTTTGTGCGAATCTTGTATGCCATGAAAGCGAAATCTTATCTCTGTATCTTTCCATCGTCAATTTTTGATTGATTTCAAGTTAAGAGATCTTTTCAAGAGATTGTTAAATGATTTTGATAAGCCTGCTAAAAGCTACACTTATCATTTGCAACGTATGATACAATCCTTAAAGTTTTTGCAACAGTTACTCGATTCGATGATTGAATACGTTTACCAATGAAAAATATATCTTGTATAGAAAAATATTTTCTGAAATTTTAGATTCCAATTTTTTTTTTTTATGGAAAAAAAATTTGAAAGATTGAAAAGAAAATTTCTGATCTTTTCTAAAATATTATATCTTTTCTAAAAAATTTATTACGATAGATTAAAATAGAATTCTATATATTATTATTATTATTATTGTTTTTATTATTTATATAAATTTATATTAAAATTAATACATATATTTTATAATTTATTAAAATTATTTCTTTCTTTTTTATTATTGTTTTTATTATTTATATAAATTTATATTAAAATTAATACATATATTTTATAATTTATTAAAATTATTTCTTTGTATTTATTATATTTATATATTTTATTTATACTTTTGTATATTAGATACTATTATTTTTATAGATATATAAAATATCTTTATAGATATCTTATTTTTATATATTAAATAAATAAACTATCTAATACAATAAAATATAATATAATATAATAAAATATATACATAAATAATAGCATACAAATATACCATAAATAATAATAAATTATCATAATTCAATATTTTTCTGCGATAAATTAAATATAATATCTCCATCATAAAAGTAAAAATGAAAGACAAACTTAATCAATACATAATCTTTTTTAATAATTAAATGAATAAATATTTTCCATTTATTATATAGCTCTCCTTACTAAATCGAAATCCATTGCTATTAGCTTATTATCCAGAAATTAGTGCTGGATTTAACAAAGTTAATAATAAGTGGCTGTTTATAGACCAATCTTTATCACAAACATTCAAGATATAAAAAAAAGTAGCAATTGGTTCGATTTCCTAACTTTCTCCCATTCGACTCACGCAACGTTATATGATGCACTTTAGGTTAAGTCTTAAAACAGGAATTATGTAAAATGCACAATTAAAACTAAAACCATTTTTATATCATTTTTTATTTATCTTCGGATGGAGAAAAAAATATCATTTCAACAAAACTAATGTTAATCTCGATCATCTGAATTGGAATTGAATCTTGAAATTAAGTGTTATTGTAATTAACGATCTCGATATCAGATCAAAAATGAAATTTATATTGTAAAAAAAGTGATAAAAGAATTGATGAAAGGAAAATAAGATAATTCTTCAGATATTCAATCTTTTATAATTCATAAAGATTATAATGACATTGTAAATTGTATTATTTGATTTTATTTCGATATTTTTGGATCGTTTAAAGTAGAGATACTTATTTTCTTATGTTTGTTGTTATTTAGCATAGCACTATATAAGATAATTTTATTTATATCATTAATATTATTAATTCATGATAACTTTAAACGCATATTGTTATTTATACGATAAATTTATTATAGAGAATGATTTTCTACGTTCATAAAATATTTTATTTTTATTTGACCTTGGAAATTATTATAAATTAAACAATTATTTCAATCAAACATAAAACAAAACAATTTAGTTTTCATTTGTATTATGTGGATCTAAGAAAAGTTAAATGCAATTATTTCTGAAAAAAATATTTGCTATCTTCTTGAAATAATTACTTCTTCCATAGATGATGCATTTTACTTCTATAAATTGTATAATGTAAAATTTAAAAAAATAAGAATATTTGAAACATTATATATTTTTTTTAAATACGAAAAATTTTCTATAATACACTATTTATTATAACTATCTAACCTAATATATTTTTTTATCTTAATATAATAATATATGAATTATTCTATTTATATTTGTTAATAATATTGTTATTATTATCTTAGTAACGAAATAAAATAAATTTATGTTAAAATTATGTTATGTGAAAATATAGTATTTCTTTATAACATAAATAGTTAATAAATTTCATATTTTATTATTATTATTATTATATTTATTTAATCTAAAATGAATTATTAAGAATGGAAATGTATATAGCTATTATTAACTCTTACGCTTTTCTCATATCAATTAAATTTTACAAATTTTGTTTAATATTATATGCTTATATAATACAGAAGCAAAATGATGTGGAATATGATAAAATCAAAAATTGTTGGTGCATATTTAAATTCCAAATTGAGTTCTCTTAATAAAATCTTGTATTTAAAAATAATCTTAATCTTCATAATCTCATATTAAATAGGATACAATTATATTCCGTATTTAATGTTCTTTTTATTATAATTGTTGCTAAATGTATATGAAAGTAGATAGAAAAAAAAATTAGATAAAGAAATAAATATGTTATATACTATAATTATAAATTTAAAAGAATTACATTTTTAGAATATTTTGCATATATATATTAATTAAATTATATGCAAATCTCATGATT
>NW_006263521.1:202238-203929 GCF_000469605.1 Apis dorsata | reverse complement strand
AAAAAAAAAAAACAATTAAGACTTAAATTCCTTTACATCCTAAATTAAAAAATATATAATAAATAATAAAAAAAGAAAAATTATATATACTTATATCTCTTGATATTATGAAGATTAATTAAAAATATGATAACAGTTTGATCATCAGTATTTAAATATCCAAGTTCTCAGCTATAAATGAAGAATCTAAATTTCCATTTATATTTATGGTGATTATCACTCGAACTTTCATGACATTTTATGCCTATCTAATAAATCTAAAAATATTCCAAATACAACGCTAAACTTTATATTCTTTTCTTATATCTTATATATATAAACTATATATAATTCAAAAGAGTAAAACTAATGAAAGAAATGCAAGAAATTTTACAAAAAGCTCTTTCTTACCAATAAATAAAAATAATCTTAAAATAATCTTAACCAAAGACACAGCAACATCTCAAAAGAGTCGACAATTATTCAACTACTTAAAGGTCTCGACTCACAAGTGAAGAATCTAAGGTCTAAATCGGTCCGCTGGTATAGACCACCGATCGAAACACGTCTAACTCGCTCGTCCAAGTCGGCCAACCGATCGTTGGACGATTCGCGCGCGTAAACAGATCGATGTCCGGGCGAAGATCGCGTGAACAGTTTCTAGATGAGCGAGCAATCGCGACCACTACCGGGTGTCGTGCTCGAAATGGTCTCTGATGTCGGAGAGTGCGGTCGATGTGGCGCCTCGTTTCGCGTTTCACGCCACCAGGCACAGATCCAAGTCACTGTGGATAGATAATGTGCGTGTGGATCACGCGAGAGGAGGCGTGATGAGAGAGCAGGTGATAGGAAAAAAAAAAAAAACAAGGACGGTAGGCTGCGAATTGCGTGGCGCACGCGAAATCTTGCCTCGTCTAGGAAATGTTTCGCGAAGATCCTGTTACCGGATACACGCGAGAAGTATACGCACGAGAGCGCGTCTACATGCGTGCAACAAAGTTAATATACATCGGGAAAGTGAACTGTTAGATTAATAGGCCGAACATCGAAGAAAGTTGTGATATTATGGCACGAATTTTATGCGATTGAGAAGGAAAAGAGAAGAATTAGATGGTGATAAGGTGTGGTGAAAAATAATATATGTAAGCCATCGATAGATATTTAAATAGATAAAATAGTCAAATGTAAAAATTTCTAAAAATATTTTTGTTATTGTCAAGACATCAAAAATAATTGTTATTTTTCTAAATAAATTTGTAAAATATCATAGAATAATATAGTAAAGAATATATCTGTTTAGCAGATGATAGATGTTTTATGTAAATAATGTATTCAATGTAAATAAATAAAATAGACAAATATAAAAGTTTTTGAAAAATTTTTCATTAAAAACCAAAAATAATTGTTATTTAAATTAATTTAAATAAAGAATATCATTGAAAAAATGGCGCTGTCAATAATATTAAAATATTATAATATTTTTATCGATATTCAAAATTTTTGATATCATTTATTTTTTATTTATTTCGATAATTTTATAATATTAAACTTATAATATTAAAATCTTAAGTATGGAATATAAATTGATAAGTGATAACGACTAACAGTTGAAATTAAATATTGAGAAAGAGATGAAGTTCATAGTGAAGTGAAGTTTTCATCGTATAAATTTTGTATTTGTTATATTATATATTTTTTTGACGTATTAAATA
>NW_006263521.1:197929-201892 GCF_000469605.1 Apis dorsata | reverse complement strand
ATATATATATATATATATATATATATATATATATATGATATATGTATAAGAGATTTTGATAAATTACATATATTTTAAAAAAATAATATATATTAGTTTTATATATATCATTATATTAATACTTATGTATAAAAAATTAGATTATTATTTATATATCATAAAAATATATTATTAATAATAAGATAGTATTTTACGTAAAATTATTCGTTAATATAAATAAAAAAGAAAGATCAATGTGATATTCATTTCTTAAAGACCTCTGACTGAAATTTGTCACCTGAATTGCAAATTAAGACTCTTGAGCATCTATACCGTTAGCTATTCCATGCAACGTTTCAATGTCTATGGATGACAGGAACAAAAAGCATCAAATTAACTCTCTATAGTACTCTTGAATTCATTATATTTCAATTTCTTTGAGAATATTCCATTCCATCTCGTGAAAAATGAAATAAAAATTTAAAATTTAAAAATAGATGTATTACTATCATCGAAACCGTTAGATATTTCGAATAACATTGTTTGTGATCAATTGATCATTTGATCATTGACATTAGTAATATGTATCACATATTAATATAAATATAAAATATAGCACTATTAAATATAAATATTAATATAAATATTAATAAATTAATATAAATATTTAAAAATTTATTTGAATATTTTAAAATGCAATTAATATAAAATTCAATTTAATAAAAATTAATTAAATTATTTGAAAATAGACTAAAATAGACTAAAATAGAAAAAAAGTAAACATAAATTAAATAACATTAAAGAGTGACACTACAATTAATAAACTAATTTTTAATAAATATCGTAAACGATATCAATCATTATGTTTACTCCAAAATCAAATGCTTTAAAATAAAACTTAAATCTTTATTTATTCACATAAATTATTTCAATAGTTTCTTTTTAAATCATAAAAATATCGTTGAAAATATTATTATGAAATAATTCATTTTATAAAAATAAAGAAGTAATTAAATAGTTACATTACATTATGACATATAAAATGTTACGAATGTTAAAAGTATTCTATTTCTATTGAAATGTATATTATTCGATAAATGTGATGATGTTTTTTCCTATGTTTTTATTAATATAATATAATATATCTTTTATATCTATAATATATCATTTTTTATCTTAAAAAAATGAAAAATAATGAAAAAAAATGTAGAAAAATAAAAATTAATTAATTCTTCATAAATCATAACACAAAGAAAAAATGAAAAAAATATCTTCAATTATATCAGTTTCAAAAACTTTCAAATTATCACTAATAATCTGTAATAATTATTAAATAATTCATTTATCCTAGTCTAATAACATTTAGTCTAATAACACAATTCTTTTTTCACAATTCTAATTACATATAATACACATGACAAGCGTGAAATCAATGAGTATTCGAGTTCGTAGGAAATAGCAAACGATCAATAATAACGCAATACTTTCATTAGCATGGACAAAAACCAGCAATTAAATGACAATCAAAAGATATCGAAGAAAAAGTTGACGATTCAGGACGATGAGCCGCACACGGGAAACATCAATTCAGTGCATCATCTATTGTATTTATTATGTTTAACAATTTCTTAATGAAATTCAAATTCAAATCGCATATCAACAATTCAATTAATTGGGGACAATTTTGATCGATTCTGTTACGAGAGATTGATGTTTTGGAAAATTTGAATGATTATATATTTTATATTTAAGAACAGCATCTTATATATAAATATCGATGAGATCATTATTTGTTAATCGAATAGTTATATAGATTTATATGATTGCAAGTATTATTTATAAATATATTGAAACTGAATATATGGATTCATAAATCTATATAAATATTATAAATATATTCATAATATTATATATACATAATGTATTTATAATTACATAATAATATAAAAATCTATATAATCTAATATAATTATATTAAATTAAAATCCATTTTCCTTATTCTTTCAATAATAGTTCAAATTAAATTTAATCTCCAAATTCTAAATTAAATACAAAGAAAAATAAATAAAAAATATAATTTGATAATAAAAAAAAATAAAACAATAATGTTAAAACTGTTATTCTTACTATTATTATAAAAATAATAAAGATTTTTTAAACTTTATTCATTAAAGAATAAAAATTTAATCTTTAATGAAGTTAATTGAAAGTTATAATTGAAAATTAAAATTGATTAAAAATTAATTAATTAAAATTTCAATTAAAATTACTTTCAATTTTTAAAAATATTATTTTCATTTTATACAAGTTGATTAAATTGTAAATTTATTTTCTATTGAGGTATGTTTTCATGACTTCAAAAAATATACCAAATATCATGTAAAAATAACAATAAATCAATTGATATTATTATTATTCTTATATCAGTTTGCCACTTGATATCATAGTTGAATTATAACATTCTCAGTCAAGTCATTTCATTATATTTAATTTTACATTATTTCATTTATCAATGTGACAAAATCTATCAATGATATTTATCTTGCAATATCTTATATTTACAATTTTTTTCAACTTTTCACGATACTTTTAATAAGATTCGAGACACATTATTTATCGATTCATATTTTAAATTATAATTCTCCTCGGCGGTGGTGACCTTTAATTCACTTGGTTGTTAATCTCTACGACATATAACCTGTATTACACACTCACCGAGCATGATCTAGATCTCTCTTATTGCCGAGCAACAGAGCAGTGAAGTAGGATGGTAAACGTAAATCAGCCAGTTGCTTCAGCAATCCACGGGCTTCCTGAAAACTTCGTTTGCATGTTACACTGTAAACGATTACGAAAGCCTCGCCCCATCTTATATGGGAATATAGACAACCATTTTCCTGAAACAGAAATAAAATCCAATTATTTAATTAAGACTATTTGACTTTTTATGACTCTAAATCAATGAAATTTTTTATTTTTTATTTTTATTTATTTTGAATTGAAGTCTATATGAATTTTTTTTTGTAATTAAAAGAAATATTTTTAATATTAAATAAAAAATATTAAAAATATATAATTATATATATCATTTATATATAATATAATTATAATATTGATGATATTAAATTGATATTACTTAATAAAATAGATTAACTTATCAATCTCAATTTTTTAAGTACTATTTTAATTGTTTAACTTTATTTTATTATATCTTATGTCATTAAAAACCAAAATTTTTAAAAAAACTTTAAAATTATTATATATTAATATTTTATAAAATATTTAATTTAGAAAAAATGAATTAATGTATTTAAATGATTTTTGATTACTTTATAAAATAAATTATTTGTTTTTTATTACTTAATTTTGATGAAAATAACGGATTTTTAATATGCATTTATATTATTATTTTTTCTTTTATTATTATTTACTTTGAATATTCAGAAATAAATTTTCAATTAAAGAATATACAATATTAATATAAATAATCAATTTTTCAGTTTATTATTTTTAATATATCTTCCTTAAATTCTTTTATTTAACGAAATAAGAAATATGATAACAATTAAAATATATTTTTAAATGATATATAATTAGTGCTTTTTGAAATAATTATTTTCAAATTATTTAAAATGAATTTCATCTAAATCTCCTATAAATCATTTTTAAAACTAAAAAATCATATGAAAAAGACTTTATGTTTTAATTATATGTCTTAAAATATAATCGACTTTCTAAATTTCATTATTTAATCGAAATTTTATAAAACAATTCTGATTGTCGATTAAAATTCTAGATTTAGAAAATTTGAAAAAAAATAACTGTTATATAATTGATTTTTTATCGCAATTTATAAATTACAGACGAAATTACAAATGTATGATTTTAATTTTTCTCTAAATATAGAAAAATATTTCTCTAGCAAAGAAGATTCTTCATAGAAAAAAATATTTTTATTTATAAAATAAAATATTTTATAGAAAC
>NW_006263521.1:191923-197713 GCF_000469605.1 Apis dorsata | reverse complement strand
ATAATTATTTATAAATATTTTATGCTTTATTTTTATTTAATAAAAAATCATATTTAATTTTAGTATATATTATTTTTCATTTATTATTATTTTTCATTATATTTTATATTATTTATAAAAAAATATTCTTATTATTATTGTAATATAATATATATTATATAATTTATTATATAAGTTTTATTTTTTTTTATTATCAATTTTATTATTTTGAAAATGATTTCAAAAACTTTCATTTCAAAAAATATTTCCTGTTTTTCTCTTTTATAAATTTAATTTCATTCATTTTATTATTACTATTTTTTATTTATTATCTTCATTTATCTATATTTTTGATTATTCATAAAAAAACTATTTTTAAATATAACGAATATATATAGAAAGAATATTAGAATTCAGAAATATATCATTTCCTTAATCATAATTTTATAAAAATGTAAAAAATAATTCAATTTCTTATTAAAAAATTTTGAAAACAAAACATTACATAGATAATACAAAAAAATATGTTAATTAATTTCCAGTTATTTTCCATCTAGTCATATATCGAAAAAACATTACGAGAGAACAAAACTCATGTTAAAATAAATTTTCATCTTGTTTCTAATCATCATTTTTCCATCCAGGACGCCGCTTAATTAACACGTTAATCAACATTCCTGAACAAGCGGCTGGAAAGTTCCGATCTAGATCTTCGATGATCGCGCACGCGCTTCGTTTCATTTCGTTTTATCCCTCACATATACATACATACGTTACATGTATACACGCGGAAGAATTATAATCTGGGCCCGAAGCAAGCAGCGACGATTCGGCATCGATTAAACGCCAGCAAATTACCTGGTCGCGACAATAATTGAAATAGAAATAGTCTAAACCGGTACTAACCATGTGACTACGTTCTATTTTCAAGGCACGTTCCAAGGCTGACCTATGACCTTCCGATCGATCCTCGATGTTCAAAACACTTCCGATCTGATGATTCGGGGAAAGAAGAAGGCTGTGTAGCTACTTCGTTCTCGATTTTTTTCGATTCGTTTCGAGAATCGTGTCTATTCAATGAAAACAAACTTTCGCTTCTGGTTAGTGATAATAATAATGTTTATCTATTTACAGTTAAATTCTTCAATACGAAAAAGAAGAATTAACAAAAAAAATAATATAGAATGAAAATAAAGATAATTATATAAGTTAAGTAGATAGTAATTACATAAGTTAATTTAATTTAAATCTAATTTAGAAATTTATTAGAAATTTAATTGAAATACATTTCAATATTTAAACTTATATTATATTATTCATTATATTATATTATTATTCATTATATTATATTATTCATTATATTATTCATCTTATATTAAATTCCAAACTTTGAATAATTTTTGGGTAATTATATATATCACAAACATTTTTGCAATATGTTTCAAAAAGTAAGGCTGTTATTACATAATGAAGTGCTATATATATATAGAAAAAAGTTTTTCAAAATTAAAAATATTGACAACATATTTTTAGCAGCATTAAAATGAATAAGTAATTATTCTCAATAATTATTGTTAAAAATACTAATTATTAATTATGAAATATTTAAAAATCATTTATCTATTCGAGGAATTCATTATGATTGGAAGAGAATAAATATTCTTTATTTTTTAAATGTATTTGTTTAAAATATATTCCAAAATATACTATATAAGATACTAAGTATATTTTAGAATTTTTGAAGAAATAATTTATACATATATATATCATTGCAAATCTATTTATATTAAGATTGTGATTGTTCGTAAACTGATGTTTAACCCATATTCATTGAACATTGATAGGAAATTAAAATAAAATAATGCTCGAGTTACAAAATAGGACATTGTGCTACTTTCCTAATCAAACATATTACAGTAGAGAAAACTAACTGTTCGCTATTAATATAGATTTCTAATTCTAGCTACTTTGAATACGAAATATACTTATATATATAGATTAAAATAAAACTAAAAATAAATTTATTGAAGAAAAAAATATAAATATATATTTTAAGTATTCAACAAATATATTTTTTTAAAATAATATTTTGTTTTCTCAAAAGGAGTAAAATATATTTCATACTTAATTTTTGAATAAATTTTCATTTAATTTAAAAAATTATTCAAAAAAATTAAATTTAAATTATTATTTGGTTCTCTTAACAAATATTTATATTTATAATTTAAAAATTAAACAATTTAGAAGAGCATAATCCAATCTGAGCATCTAATCCTAAAATCCTAGCATTTAATATAGTTTATATCTTATTACTTATTAAACTTCAGAAATTATTATATATCAATATAATTAAATAAATAACATATTATAATTTTTTAAAATTATATTTAACAATATAATTGATGTTTTATCTTTATTAAATTTTTAAAATGAATTTTTTAAATTATTTATTTCAAGAATTTATATCAATATTATACAATATAATATTATCAATATAATACAATATATTAATAAAATGTTCATAAAAATGTAGAATATCTTTGGAGAATGGATTTTAAGCAATGAAAAAGCTCATATACATATGTCCAATAAGGCTTAATTATAACGAGTTATAATGAGTTATAAGCATTTTAAATTTGTATTAAATAGAATAAGGTGGCGAAAGAAAAAAAGGGATGCGCGATAGTACCGTGTCGCTTGTGAAGCCTTTCAAAAAAAAATATACTGATATTATATACAATTGATTATTTCAAATGAATTTCAGGTAAGGTAATATACAATGTATATAAATATCATATAATATAATTATACATTTTTATATTGTTAAAAAAAATTTTAAATATATAAATTGAAATCTATGTGATTTGTTATTTAACAGAAACTTATTTCGGACAAATCATACTAAATTTCATAATTTAAAGTTATATGATTACATAATATTTTATTTAAAAATAAATGAAGCATTGTATTTCATTCAATCTACTGTATTTATCGAAATTCATAGAAGCAAATCAAAACATATTTCTATATAAGATTTCGAATTAGAAAGATTACATGTGTTTTTATATGCACAATGCTTTTTTAATTATTTTCGTATGATCAAGAAAATTTTAAGTACTAATGATACTTGAAATTTGAATTTCAGATTATTAAACATTCAATCAAATCAATAACAAATCTTTATCTTTTCTATTTCACTTGCACTTAATATTTTCTATTCTTATGCAGAAAAAAATAATATTCCATCTGGATATCATTTATTAATAATATGAATCAATATTACATATTAATATTTTCTTATGTATTTTATTATTAATTTCAATACACAATAACAAGTAAAACAAAATTCAGTTTTAATATTTACGAAAAAAATTAAAAACTATATTTGTATGATATTATGTTTTTGTATATATCAATTTTTTTCTTAATAATTTTTTTTTGTTTAATAATTCTTAAGAGTATATTACATCACAATATTATTTTTGCCAAAGACATTACATTGATATAATTTTTATTTTTTTCTGTTTTTATTTTTTTTTATCAACCTAATATACATAAATGCTAAGAAAATAAAAATAAAAATAGTACTTAACAAATTAAATTGATGAATATAATTCAATATAAATATTCAAATAACAAAAATATATTATATAATATATATTATATAATATTATATAATATTATATTATATAATGTAAATAGATATAAAAAAAAATATAAGTTTTTTAAGAAATCTAATTTCCGTCAATGTAAAATTAACCAAAACTAAATATAAAGAATCTAAAACTAAACCAATATTGTACATTTTTTCAATTTATAAAGTCATATTTATATTAGACAATTTTTCATCGAACGATCAAATCTATTAATCAAAATTAAACAAGTTACTTTTAATTTATCAACGATCAAAAATCATTTCAACTGGATTAATTTATACAGGCAACTATGAACAACTTAACAAATCGATCAATTCATTATAAAATAATTTAACAAAAAATTGTCTAATGTAAACGCAAGAGAACACAAAATTATTCCAAGAAATTGATCTATTGTCTGATTCTAATTATTAATTTATCGATCATGAAAAGATCATGAAAAGATCGAACTACGTATTCTGGTGGTAGCGAGGAAGTATTTCAGGTTTAACGACCCGCGAAAGCTGTCGATTCTCATGGCTGTTCCAATGCTTTTCCATTGACCTGACACTGACAGCTAGCCAGTAATTATTACTTGGGAACAGGATCGACGGGATCGTGATCATCGGCAATCGATATCTATAGGAAGGAAGGATCTAAGCGTATTAATCTCGCGAGATCGACTAAGGTGAGCTTGACCGTGAACTTTTTTCAATTCGCTAAACCATCGCCAGAATTGACATCTGGTTTCTATAATTGACACGATTCGAAGACATTTGTCAAAAAGAAAAAAATCTTTTAGCGGACAAAACAGGAAACAGATGACAGCAAATATTGAAAATACAATCTTTATGCACACGATTGATACACAAGAATTTTAAATGATAGAAATTGGATAATGAAGAGATATATGATTTTTGAAAATTAGCTGAAATAACGAGATGGAATTGTATAGAAAATAGTATAGCTTTGAATAATTGAAAAATTACTGTAAATATTATTTGAAGAATCTTCAATTTAATAATTTTGGATAATTAATACTTTTGATTAAACTTTTAATTGATTCAAAAAAACAGTTAATTGAAACAAATAAATAATTTTTTTTAGATTTATTTAAAGAGAGTATTTATATTGGATAATAGAATGAAGATTTGAATATAATAAATAAAAAACCTTTATATAATTAAGTTATAGATATTATTAATGTCAAGTTGTGAAATTTTCAGTCATTTAATTTAATCTAATTATTTTGAAAATTTAACAATTTTTTATAGAAACTTTAATTGATTAGAAAAATGGAGATTTGAAAGATAATGATTTATTTGAATTTTTTTCAGAAAAGAATTTTTGAGATAATGGAATGAAAAGTGGAAGAAAAGTAGTTTTAAGGAGTAATTTTAAATTTAATAAGTAAAATCAAAAAATATAAAACAAAAATTTATATAAATATACATTAAAAAATCAAAAGCTTGGAAATAAATAAAAATGATGAGAACTATTTGCAAATTTCTTCTGACTAATATAATTTAAATATTATAAATAAAAAAAACAATTTTTAATAAAATATAAGATTCTTATATATCGTTAACATTGTTCCTATATAACTTATATTTCAAATCTATAATATTGGTATAAGAATTTTAATGAATATGGAAATTTTTTAGATATAAATTTTGTAAAACCGATTAGAATATCTATAAATAATTTTAGATTTTTAACTATCGACAAAATGATTTTTACATGTAATCAATCTTCTTCGTTTTTCATATATCTCAATCATAGTGAATATTCAAAGAAATTTTACTCCTACAATATTTTCATAAACACTCATTCCTATAATGATATATTAAAGAACTGTTTGACACAGGCTATTTTGATTAATGATATTATTCATATCCATTCTTTATATACTTTTTAACACTTTACAATTATCCATAATTATTGTATATTCTTAAATATCTTTAATATCTTCAATATTTTCAAATAATTGTATAGTTTTAAATTTTATAGTTGATATAAATATAATTCTATAATAATTACATATATAATATTACATATATAAATAATAATATTTTGATATAAATATAATACATTTTTCTATAATTGATAATTTTAATATAAATATAATTATACTTAATATTATAATATAATTTAATAATATTAATAAATATTATAT
>NW_006263521.1:181203-191658 GCF_000469605.1 Apis dorsata | reverse complement strand
ATATTATTACATTTGTATAGTACTTTTACAATTAAAAATAATAATTCTTTTACAATATAAAACTATTAATCTTATACAATATATATATAAATAATATATATAATATAAATAAATCTAATCTTATATAATATAAATAAATATAATTAATATGTTTTATAATATAATAATTATTTTATCTACAATAATTAAATCAAATACAAAATAATATAAAAAAAATCCAATTTTTTTATTCATTATTAAAAAAAATTATATTCATTCATTGCTACATTGCTATATACATGATTTTGCATGTATAAATTTTATTTTCAATTTAGTATAATACAAATCTAATTTAATTCAAAGCAATGTGAGTTATATTTCAGTAAGTTATAATCTTACAATTTTAAAGTAAAATTAGATTTTATTAAAATGTAACAAAATTAAAATTTCTTTTGTCAATTTAATATATATATATTATATCACTATGTTTAATTCATAATTCATATCATTATTATGATTCGATATTCATTAATATAACTCTTTAAGTTCAATGTTGCAATTATTATTTCGAAAATGTTTTAACCCTTTGTGCTCCAAGCCTTTTTCGCTCTGTAGAACTAGCAACTCCAGATGATTCAGACCCGTATATTCAGTGCGTTCGGCGTTTTCTTACAGCTAACTTAAAATGATTTCACATACAAATTAACACATAAAACTTTTATATTTTAATATTTTATATATCTTTACATATAAAAAAACAAAATTTATTGAATATTAAAGTATGTATTGTTATTTTGTGTGATATTTTATGAAGCAAGATGCATCCTCGATTTGTCAAGTAGAACAATAGTACTTTTTTATGTATGCATAATTATTTGTTTTATTATTTCATTAATAATTTTCATCATTCATCAGTAAAAAAAATCCAATGGTTCATTTATATTCATTTATATTGAAGATACTTGCAAATTTTTTGCCGGATACGAATTATATTCTTCGCGATATATTTTCCGATTCTGCGCATGTTATCCATTTGGAATTATCTTCTAAGATATCTTTACTTAAGCTATTGTTTTCACATTCACTATCTATTATTCTTATTTTTCGCCTTTTTATATCTCTTATTTCATCTTCATCTTCATCAGCTTTCTCTATCAATAATTTCTTTATAATAAAAGTAATTTCGTTATTCAATAACGAAAAATCAAACTCATCTTCACTTGAACGAATTTCATTACTGTATTCCATACTTACAAAACTCAAAAATTTTGAAAATAATATTTTTATTGCTACGACTGTTAAACTCGGAATAATGCCGAAGATATAGTCCAACCCGCGATCACGGTCTAATTCGAGATAAAAAATCTAGCCATTTGGTAATATATTATTTTACACTCACAAGATTATACTAAAAAAATAAGTATAGTAAAGTATAGTAAAAAGTATAAAGTATACTAAAAAGCTTAGAAATTTATTTATGAAGCGATATTCTAAAAAAATCAAACATAAATATTAATAAATATAAATAATAATAAATATAAATTGTCGCCGTTTGAATCGTCGCATCAAACCGAGTGGTACCTGAACGTCACCGTTCAAATTACGATATTAATTTACATAATGTCTAAGAATCACCATTGGAGCGCAAAGGTTAAATTCAATTTCAAATTAAATTTTATCTAACAGATTGTTAGCTCCAGCCTGTTCTATAGAGCTATAGTATGTGGTAATAAAACTAATTTATTTCAAAATTCGCTTTTAACAAGTTTTATTATAAAACGATCAAAAGCAAAGTTCACATGCTAAGGTTTGCGTTTATCACTAAATTCATATTTATATTCAAAATTACAAATTCGGAAGATTTTAAGAAGTTCTGAATTCTTTGAAAGGATTCTGATATTAAGAAGAACCAAAAGTTCAAAAAAGTTCTGAAAATTAAAAAGATTCTAAAAGTTCAAAAAATTCTAACGCTTGTACTCTCTAAAGCTCCTCCATGCTCATTTTGCGAGATCACGGATCTTCTCTAAGATACAAGCGATAACATTGTGAACCAGCACCTTGATTGAACGACATCTTCAATCTAAGAAAAATTCTTAGAATGAGACTATGAGGCTATATCTACAGAGTTTGCTATTCTCAAGAAACTAAAAAGTGTTTGTAATAATTTTTCTCTAAGAATGATGCTAATTACTATTGAGATTGGTATGGCTGGAAAAATATTGTCTCAAGGCCATATTGACATTTCATTCACGCCGAATTGTTTTTAACAAATATACAAAGTAAAGAATTGTCCAAATTCTTTTCTCACAAAAAGCATTGTCGCAATCATTTTGTACTATCTGTTCTGAACAGTTGCCCGCCTTGAACGCATTACGTTCAATCACATATATAATACAAATTGAATAGTCCGATAACAAGGGCGCGAAATTAATTCATATAATATATTACAAATTGCAAACAAATAATTCTAAAATTATAAATACAATATATAAAATAAAATTTACAATTACACATTATATTAAAATATTATGAGCCTAGTATTGAATTAATCTCTCGATGTTTTTTCGGTTTGTCTTGAAGTGTCTTGAAGTGGTGCAGTTGCGATATCTTCAGCGGTTGAATATAGAATTATCTTTTAATTGTCCCATTGACCATTCTAATTGTTGCTTCAATTTTATCCTTTTCAGGATATAATTCTAGAATTTGTCCTAATAGTGAGGGAAAGTTATTCTTGATAACCATCATCATACTAAATTTGCCAACCGATATCGCATGTTATTTATTGCGTTGTAGTTGATGCAGATATACATTCTGCCATTACCTCTAAAAATATTATATATTCTATTCATATCATATATTCTTGAATCTGTTCAGTCTATTTATTGTTATATTTTGCAGCTCAGGTTCAAGGAGAACCAAGTATCAAAGGAATTACGTCATTAGGATCAAATGATAAGAGAGGAGATCGAAATTAAGGACTGTTTTTACCTATATTAAGTTAATATATAATTCCTCATATGTTAGCATCCCCGATAATTCGCTTCAAATGTAATTTCGCTGATTTTATAGCGCTCTCTCATAAACCCCAAAATGAGCTGTATGAGGAGGGATCATATGCCATTGTATCTTTTTATTTATAAGAAATTGTGTGATTTTGAATTTTTTTTTTTTTTTGTTCAGGATGAGCCTTTTAATTAACTCATTTCATATTCCAACAAAATTAGTTCTATTGTAAAAAATAAATATTATGGCACAATTCTCGATAATTTTCTCGGTAATTTTTTTAAAAAGTTTAGAAATGCATTAATATGAACCGCCTTTATTGTAAAACATAATAAAGTAGATGTAACCTTTACTATTGAGTATTTATTGAGTATTTATATTTAGTATTAGAGTATTTATATTTTTATATTAGTGCATATCTTTTCCTTAATTAGATATGAATTTATGTAGCCTACTCCGTAGATAACAAGGGGATGTGCAGGAATGATAAATTACATAGAGGCAGATGAATTACACATTTTCGTTATTATTTTGAATTTCACTCGAAAGCATCTTAAATATTTTTGAATGAAATTCTCTTCATGAATATTCTTCTATCAGATAGTATTCAAAATTTTTTGAGCAACAAAAAAATAGTTTGATAATCCGTATGCAACAACTATATATATTCGTGAACAATAGGTAGTTAATTTATGTTCTGGATAAATAATAATTGTTTTTCATTCATTCAAATTTAATTGGGGCATTGTTTAGTCTACCATCCATCCTAAGAGGTCCAGAGATATCTATGAATGGAATTAATAGTATAGTGTAGTGCATTACCCTTAAGAATTTGGGTAATGCACCTAAATTATTTAGATTCTGAATTTCTAATTTGAAATGCGTTTGTTGTGATATTTTGATCAACTTTTTGCTGATGCATGAGAATCATTCGTGAGTAGATTAATCTTTTTCGTATATTTAATAATTTCGTAAATTTAATGAATCGAAAATAATAAGTGGTGACATAAAGTAGTCGACTATAGAATAAAAATTTAAAAAAAATTTCTATCTCTTTATTTTCAATTAGAAAATAGAAAATAGAAAATCAGAAAGATGCAATTATATTGTCACGATTTGTGTATTCTTCTGTTATAACTTTCCGATATAGAAATCTGTCAAATGTAATCTTATAACAGCCATGCTAATTCACCATAGCATTGCCGTATATAATTTTGATAAAAAAAAGATCTCTGGAAATCATATTGATTTGATTCATTGAAACATGATTCCAAATGATATATCCTAATCATTGTATTTTTGCAGTTCTATTGTTACAAAGGTCTTTCATAGTGGTGCCTTAATCCACAATCATAAAGTCAATCCAGCAGAATTCTTGACTCAAATTGCAATCCAATACTGTACATATCTTTTTCATAAACGTGCAAGCAATAAAGCACCGCAGAATTCCAAGTCCATAGAGTAAATTGGTCTTTTTCAATACTGTCATTCTTCATTTGGCACATAAGAGATATATATTTTATTGTTCAATATCATTTTATGAATGTAAGTAGATACAAGCACCATGTGTCTTTTCCGAGGCATTACAAAATCCATGTAATTCATTGATCAATTATGACTCTAGAAATCGCAATGCTATTAACTAAGCTCAATTCGGAAATTTATCCATGAAGTATGAAATATCCTGGAGAATCGTCCCAGGAAATTTTTAATTGTTATAATTGTTGCAGCAATAATTTCGCGTATAAAATAATTGATCTTAATAAATCTAATGGGTTGAATATCCATGATATATCGGAGAAGATAATTTCATTACGAAGTTCATTGAAAGGTCTTACAAAATAATATAATTTATTTCGATACGCATTCCACAAAACATTCCCAATGTTTTTGCTTCCTTTTCCGATTTGATTTCAACGTATATTTTTGATCCTTCGCCATAATTTAATATCTTTGCGCTCCAATGGTGACTCTTCGATACCACTTGTAAAGCGGGTAACTGGCTTTTATTTTCAATAGTTCGAGTATCTTCAATAGTTTGACAATTATGAGCGGGTTTTTCTAACTTTTCCAGATCTTTAATTTAAACAAAGATATTACAGCAATGGCTACTTTATAAGCCATAATTGCACGCCATACGATGGACCACTGTGGAAGTGAACGCAAGATCCTGATCTCTATGCGTTGCGACACAACTTTACGAGGGTCCATTCTTCGAAATCGCCCTCCAACGCGATCAATTTGGTCTCTCCAATACTCTCTCAATACATTTTTGCAGAAAGGCAAGGATTGGATGAAAAATCAAGGCTCGCGATAGTCTTCCAAGAATAGAAATAGAAAATTAAACAAATAGAATTCAGCGACGATACAATATAAATCAGGATACAGTTAGAATCATTACAATTAACCGCAAAGAGTTAATACCATCATTCATTCAAAATTCACTCATAATCCAAACGAATATATTATCCTATCTATAGGATAAATGGTTTTTCAAGCAGTAGCATCAGTTTAGGTTTTAGGTTATCCTGATAAACTGAGGATAGATAAATGTTTTATTATTAAAATATCACAAAACAACAATATAGACTTTAATATTCAACAAATTTTCTTTCTTTATATATATATAAAGATACGTAAAATATAAATTAATTAATTTATAATTAATTAATAAATTAAATAATAAATTAATTTGTATGTGAAATCATTTTAAGTTAGCTGTACGAAATTCATCGAATAAATGAGGAAGTGTAGGAAATCATTTGGAGTTGTTAGTTCGACTTATTGAAAAAGGTCTGGAATGCAGAATTAATATTCTAGTATTATTGATAGTCCATTTTCAAAATGTAAAATCTACAATATGTAAAATTATAATCAATTCGTCCTTAAGAGTTTGTGTACGTGTTATTTGTTCTTGTTAACAGATCATCGACATAAAAATTTCGAATAATGATCTGAATGCTTTTAAGGAAACTGTCGTTATATAATTTTCAGCCAACTTTCGCAACGTTTGGATCACTAAAAAGGGTACCGATGCAATTCCATAAGTCACAGTATTCAATTCATAAAAATTTTTTGTATGACCTCCAAAATATATGCTGAAAGTACAGATTTTTTTCATTGATAAGTATTTGTCGGTATATTTTTTCGATATCAGCTGATATATTTAGCAGCTGATTTATAGCAAGATATATTTTATGTTTACGAAATCTAAGTATTATTGAAAATAAATCTTGTTCCGATTATGTATTGCTAATGGATAATCCTGATATAATTTTCAAGCAGAATCATCAAATACAACGTAATTTAGAAAATTTAGTGATAGGTTGTTTAATGTGGCAAAAAGTACGTTCATATATTGGATTCAGGATTTCTAATTTCATGCATATGTTTTAATGTTTCGTATTTAATTCTATATATTGCTGTTTTAGTTTCAAATGTCTATCTAGTTTCTATTTAAGTGATAAAAACTTTTTGTGTCCTGAAAATCCCCTAATTTATTTACCGTTTCCTTAAAGAGACAACAAAACGTTCATCACGAATAGTATTCTGAAATATTCTTCAGCTGGATCATTCACAAACGAATTTGGATTGTTAGATATGCTATTTTCCAAAATTGTTCGATTTGCTTATAAAGTTGTTTAATTATCACCAATAATTAATTGCAAAATAACTATAACTCTTATTATATACGATAGAACTCTTATAGTGTACGATAGAATACTAAATTTATCTGGGACAATCCATCCCAATTGGATTTTTCGTAGAATAGGATTATTAGGACCCAACAGTGCTTATCAGATCCCAGAATAATGCATCGATTATCTATATCTATTCCATCAGATTTATTGAAGTGCGAATCTGCCAATCCAGATCAATTTCTCCTTTAATCGGAATTGATATGATTCTTGGTATATTTCCAATAATTTTAGGCAAAATAAGAAATAGTGTGAAAATCTCGACACTATTTCTATACACGTGCTACATTGTATCCCGCGCACGAAATCCTCAATTGCCATAACGCATATATCCGAATCGGTGCAAGATAAATCAATTTGTTTTATCATTGCACTAGTTACAAAATGTTACAAAATTGAGAGCTCGAATCCAACAATGCCCCGTATAAGTTTGAGTCTATATAGATCCCTTACGATCACTATCGCCGTAGACAAAATTAGTGTCCCTACTAGATAATTGTAAAAAATATGATAAAATCGTAGATTTTGTCTGTTATGTCCCATTCATTGTCCTTTTATTATTGTCAGAGATGTATTGTTACCTGGTTAATTTGTATTCTATTGTTATTGTTATGTTCAATAACATACAGAAATGCAGATATGCAGAAATGTGTTATATTTCTTTTCGCAAATTCTACAAAAATCATGTATATATTGTTATTTATAGAGTGTTTGTGAGATTACAGTACATGCGTACATTACCTATTCTATCCGAATTCAAGTGTGCGTTTATAGGCTGTGGCTTGGAAGCTTGCGAAAATGATTTTTCTACAGTTACCTTTTCTAAAATATCTGCATTGGATTTCTAAAAATTTTATAAAGTTTAATTTAACGTTAGAATCGATTGAGTCCGTTCTCATTCTCTTTTTGTCACTGCGTCTAATTTAATTGTCATTAAATGAATAATAATAGTGTCTCAGTAGTTTACAGGTTCTTTTAAGATTTGTAATTCGAATTAGAAGAATTATAAATTATTGTTCGTGTCATTTAATCTCAGTCCATAAAATTTTTTATTTAATACAAATAAATCCCAAAGTGTACGATTATATGATTTTGTTTTAGCAATTTTTTATCCTCGAATCTGTTTTTAAGTGCTGTCCGTGCAATCGTGTAATTATTCTCAGAAATGCCGAAAGATTGTATAATTCTCGCCACAGCGTTTTTGAGAGAAGAATTCAATGAAATTTTTCAATATTTGTTAATATTTCAATATTTGTTAATATGGTTATCATTGTTGTGTATTAATAACTTGAATGTGATTTTATATTTAATCATAATCATAGTTTCCATCAATCATAGTTTCTATCAAAAGTTGATAATTTTATTGTTGATAATTTGATCTTAGAATATGTCTCAGTATTATTATTTGATGTTGTAAATATAAGTATATCGGTAGATATACTTTTGAACCACATCAAAGGCTTCGAAGATTGGGATTTTATTTTATTTAATCGAATCTTAAGCGGCAGAGGCACTCAAAATTCGATGGTATGTTTCGAAATAAGATTTAAAGCGACTCAATGCAGATTTATACGAAGCATGTTCCATAACAAGAGATTTCAATGCGGTATCCATACTTTTAATAAAAGAGATTTACTAGAGATTTTTTAGATTAAAATAGCGATATTACCTATATGTTATATGAAGATGTCTCAGAGTTGATTTTCGGCAGAAGATAAGTGTTCTTGAAGATCGAGTTTGGCAAGATGTCGAGCAGAGGGATGCACTTGATTATGCAGTAGCAACTTAAAAATAAGTTCTTAAAGTTCTTATGTTGCACTGACATTTCATGAAAAAAAATTTTACACTTTATATCTTTTAAATTCTCTGTTAATATCTGTTAATATCTGTATCCGAAAGACTAAAATTTTAGCTCCACAGAATTCTTTTTGTACAATTCATATAACTTCTTTTATATGATTTTTTATATGATTTTTTAATATGATTTCAAGAAATATATCAATATTACATTTTTATTTTTTTAATAAAAATTAATAATAAAATTTCTTTTTATTGATATAAATTTCTTTTCATAAGATAAATTTGTAACAGATAAATTATAAATTAAATTATTCAATTGAACTCATTTATTTTATTCTATCAAATTTGATTTACATGAGTGATTTTAAAGATTTATTATTAATTTGCTTGGATAATCAAAAATTATTTAATATAAAATGATTTTAAGAAACAATACAATTACATCTAAGCAATATTCAAAACAGTAAATAATTTATAGTTTTGTATATGATATCAGTAACATTGAATTCAATACAATGAAATAAAATCATCTTTATATTAGAAAAACGAATATGTAAATTCTTTATTTAAAATTATATAAATATTATTTTCTTTTATATTTATTTAACTTTAATTCATAATATTAAAATATGAAATAATATTCTATAGTCAAATTGAATTCTAAAATATCTTTAAAATGTTGATTTCATTATGTATTTTTTATAATAATCTTTTTATATTTTATTTTACGTAATAATTAGTATAAAAATAAAATTTCATAAGTTATCAAGTTGTATATTCATTGTGTGATCAAAATTATAAGTTTTTTTTGCACTTATTTTTATTTATTCGCAATTAATACTATTGTTTTTGTTTTTGCATTGTAAAAATATATAACTACATAACTATATAACTATATAAAAATACGAAAAATAAAGTTATAATTTTAAATTGTTAAATTTTTTTATTAAATTTTTTTTATGTATTTTTACATAATTTTATAAAAAAAAGAACAATAGTTCAATAAAAACGAGCCAAAAAAAAATAATTTTTTTTTCAATACTGTACAAAAATCAGTTTTACAATTTTCAAGTCAAAAAAAAATGAAAAGTTTGAAATTTAAAAGATTAACATAGTGATAAACTATGTTCATCAACTCACTTGATATTCCGTATTAATATACCGAAAAAACGGTCTGATGAAATACGACATTTTCCTAGTCTTGGTTATCTCGTGAATCATTGCATATTCAACACGAATTTTATAGCTAGAGATATACATTTGAACTCAATTATTTATATATAGTTTTATGATCAAATTCATTGAATTAACACTTAATATAATATGATCGTAAATAAAAGTCGCAAATGATTGAGATACAAAACAAAATTCGCAGTTCTTTCCATTTATGACTAGATATTTCAATTTCTCAGCCATCATATCGTTATATTGTTAACTCGAGCATAAGGATTATTGTAATCTAACAAAAAAAAATATTGAATAACATAATCTAAAGAAATAGAATAAAATAAAATATGAAATATAAATATTTCATTATATATTAGTTAAACACATTTAATAATTCAAATAAAATAATAATTTCAATTTTAATAATAAATAATATTAAAATAAATTTCAATTTTAAAATTTATATCACAATAATTACAAAACATATATATTTACACACGACACTTTTCCGTGGAATTCCAAAATATTATAAATCTTTCCATAATTTTCGTCGTAATATTCTGTAATATTTCATAAACAATACAAACGAAAACATTTCCGTTAATTTCCCTGAAACACTTGCAACACATCCTATATTTTCAAAACATTAATCAACTAACCGACCAATCCTCGACAAATCATTTCAATTCAATAACAAATTGCATGATCGTTCCAGGAATCGTTGTGAATTGTTCCAATATTTAATGAGTGCAATGATTCGCGTTGTCACATGAACGATTTCGTAAAATGCATGATACGTAAACGCATT